>NC_092860.1:7830335-7864755 GCF_032062135.1 Pyxicephalus adspersus | reverse complement strand
CACACACACACACACACACACACACAGGCTCCCCAGATAATAACATACTCCACAGGCACCCCAGATATGAACAGTGTCCCCCACAGGCCCCCTAGGATAATAACACTGCCAACCACAAGCTTGTGGCTTTATTTGGCCAGGCGGTAAGTATTTGGCAAGTAGCTTCTACCCATGCCAGCCTCTTAGAGAATTTGCCCATTTGTGTATTGCCCAGTTGCCTACAATTCTCTTCTCTGTAGGTACATAGCTCTAACCAGTTGTACCATTTCTCTGGTTTAATGCAGGAGTATGAAAGTTGGGCTCCCAGACATCTATCCGGCCCTAGACTCCTGCCTGGGGGCTGCCTTGTGAATGATGGGGCTCTGCCTGATTCTCTTGAACCCATTGAAACTGATTGAGGCTGCAGCACAGACAAGGGGCTCAGACAGATCTCATACAAGGCCTTATACATTTTAGGTGTTGAAGTGCCAGGTTTTTTTCCAGCTTTTATCTTGCAAATCAGCCACCCCCACTGCAAGTCTCATTTCAACTTATAGTGGCTCAGTCTAGCAGCAATTTTCAGCTAATTATAGATATTGGATTATAAAAGGGATTTCTTGACATGTGAAGAAAAGCTTTAATGAGCTGTGGAGTGTTTTCATGTATTTGCATGGCCTGGTCCTTGTTTTGCTCATTAATGGGTTTCCTTGCGGTAGAGACAACATGCAATAATTTATATCACAGGGCAATTTGCAGCAAAGTCAGAGGTATGCAAATTCCGCTGTTTGATAAATGTACTTGGTGGGGCTTTCTTACAGCCGATAGCCAAACCAGAATCTACGTCATGTGCATTAATTGAGATGCACCTGCAGGGGGCAGCGCATTTCAAGCCAGTGCGGCCACAGCAGGTAGCCCAGGCCTGATGTCAGAGCATTCACTAAGCTTAGCATTCGAGTCACTGTCGAATCAGCGGGGTTAATGTCCTAATACTTTTATTCAATATGCATAACAATGCATTACAGAATCCTGTGCAAGTGGCTAATGCAATAAGCCTGGCAGGATTTGGAGCCTCACACAATACATTATATTAATCTCCTGCACATTAATCCCCTATTTTCAGATAACCCCTCAGTGCAGATTAACCTCTTCTGTGCCAGGGAAAAAAAAAGAACTATGAATTGCATAGCCTTGCTTTCCAAGAGGGCTGCAAAGTGTACAATGGACTCATTTTTTTAATTGATTTAATGGCGAAGAACTGGCTCTGTGTCAGTCAAAGTCAATACACTTGTGGCCTTTTTTAATATAAGGCTGCAAAGCTTTACATTGTCCTTAAAGTAGGACGAATATTAGATATATTGTTTTATGTTCATGCATGAATGCCAAGTAATGTAAAATGTAACATTTCCAGTTATTAGTACATCTCACAGAGATCACAGCATTCCCCCAGGCAGTACTTTCAGCCGCCATCTTTTGTTCAGGCATTGTCCAGAGCCATCATCATCAATTTTCTGGACTATGTTTTATTTATTTTATTTACTTGTATTTATATAGAGCTGACAAATTATGTAGCACTGTACAAAGTCCATAGTCAGATCACTAACTGTCCCTTAAAGGGGCTCACAATCTAATGTCCCTACCATAGTCATTATTACATCTAAGGACAATTTGGGCCAATGAACTGCATATTTTTGGGATGTTGAAGGAGTACGCAGAGAAAACCTACGCAGACACAGGAACAACATACAAACTCTTTGCAGATAGCGTTATGGCCCAGATTCAAACCTGTGGCATTTCAAAGGCAAGGGCCAACCAGGCTGCATACATGATAGTGAATGTTAGGGATGTAGTTCAGAAAATACACAATCTTGTGAGTCCTGGTTCCCGGGATTAGCGGTCAGTCACCTTGTTACAATATTGGAGTCTGACCATAGAGGGAGAAGAGATTGCGGAAGTGCTTTACATGCAGAAAACTGATGACATCATCTCAGTCAAAGCAAAGTCACTGGGCTGGTGCACAAAGTTGGCTTTTATTGATAAAGGCCGAGCTGATACTGTCGCTTTATATTGGTACATATGCTGAATTTTTTTTTTGAAGTACCATAAAATGATCCCATGATCCAGACATATTGACCATGTTATGCAATGTTTTCCCTAATAAATGGGCTTTCCTATTCTTATCCTCACTGCACCTTCTAAAACATTGAAGCACTGCTGCTTTACTAAGCACCTAAAAACCAGCATAGCATGTCCTTGGGGGATGTCAGAGGAAGGGAACCTCAGGGGAGGGGACATCCACATAAAAAATCTCTAATACAAGATTAACCATTGGAGTTTTTTTTTAGGATTGCCAGATGTAGAAGAGGACACTGTAGAGAATGGGTACTTCAGTTTCTCACTTATTGCATTTTAGACATCACAAAACTTGGTGAATCCAAAAGTTGAGTTGGCCATGCAAAACCCACTTCATCCTCCTGTACCCTGCAGGTACCCTATTCCCACCGTTTTTAGGATCTGCTTCATCCATCAGCTGCTTCAAGCCAAATGTGGATCCAGGGTGGAACTTCAGACAAAAATAAAACGAAAAAGCCGCCTCCTGCCCTCCACCAAGCAGGAGGGGCCCCCAATCTACTGCATTTGGCAGAATTCTGCATGTTAAGGTGGAATAGACTAATAGGTTCACAAAAAGGCCATTGTAGTATTTCCAGTAACCAATGAGTCAACAGCAGAGGATTCAATGAGACCGGTGTCTAGGCAGAGACGTTAATCAGTGACTCAATGTCTGAACGGTTCTCCCTTTTCAAGGACCATTTGACCAATTCCTGAATCACAGCCTTATCCTTGAATCCCATCGCTCTAACTTGAAATAATGTTTTTAGCTTTCTTGGTTTCTTTTGATCATGGCACGAGGGTTAAATATTTATTTAGGTATAAATGATTTTTAGAGTATCGGTCTGCAGTAATACCGCAGCTAACATCCGATAATTCTGTCATTTAGCACTTAGCAAATACGTCTTGTTTATACTTGGCGTCTCCGTTAAGTTTCTCCCACATCCAGTAATGACTTGCTGAGTAATTATTGAATTCCAATCCTTGAAGGCCTGAGTCTTTCTACTCCGGTTTGAAAGATTTTATTTAATTTCTACGTTAGAAGCTTATCTGCCTTATTGAGTTACTAGTTAAGATGTTCTCATTTCCTCGAATGAAAAGTCATGTGAAAGGCAGGTGGAATATATATACCCAACCCTGCATATCATTTAAAGGGTCAAAGGTGAGTGAATGACGGTAAGTGACCTCAAAACTGTATGGTATATTTAGAAACGTGCAACCCCTTCTTTCAAATAGGCCTATTTATATAGTGTGCCTTTACCCCTGAATTTGTGTTGCACTGTGTAATCACTTAGAATCAAAATCATTTCAAATTGCATCCTATTAAAAATTTAATTACACCCAGATCCCTTTATCTGGAAGCAGTGGTGTCTTTGTAGAGGTCTGACACGCCCCACTGAGTCAGACATGGAGCTATCCAATCAGCTAAGACCCCAGTGCTGATTGGAGAGCCTTAAGTCTGACTTAGTAGGGGGTGTGTCAAACCTCTTCAGAGGGACCCACTCTATAGCATGTTGGCAAGGAACTAGTTTTAGTTTATTTTCTTTCTCTTACCAAGCCTAAGAGTTTACATACCTGTAAAACAACACACAACAGATTCTATTGTTTCATCATTTAGTTAATAAATAGGAAGCCAAAATGGAGAATCCATATGTGGAAAAATTAAGTACATCCCATAATTCAAAAGCTTGATGATTCACATGAGTCATTATCAGTGTCTTGTATTAATGTGGATGAATTTCCGCCCACCCTTCTTTATAACATAAGGTTAACATAATAACATAATAAGGTTTCTAGGCATTCGTTCATGCACAGCTCTCGTAAGGTCCTACTACAGCATTTTGATTGGATTGAGGTCTGTACCTTGACTTGACCATTACAGCCTCTTTTCTTTTCTTTTTCAACAATTCTGTTATATATTTGCTTGTGTGCTTGGGATCATTGTCCTGTTGGGTGACCAAGCTTTAGTAGTTACACAGATGACCTCACATTTGGCTATTTTGGTATACAGGGGAGTTCATGGTCGACTCAATTACTGAAGGTTGCCCAGGTCCTGTGGCTGCAAACCAAGCCCAAATCACCACCCTTTCACCACCTTGCAAACCCAAGCCATGCTGCCATATTCTTTTTAGAGAGAGGAGACTCTCTGGGCAACCCTGCCAAACAAGCTATACGTGTTAAGTCTTTTTTTTAATGGTATGACTCTAATAAATATAATCGGAGGAACTTGGAACATTTCTATTTGTACTGACATTATCTCTTGAATGGTGCAGAAATGAGCGTACCTTCTAATGTAGGTGGGCAGACTCGGAAACCCAGCACTGCGATGGTATGAAAGCTGTATAAAGGGCACAACAGGTTTGCAGACCCAGGAACTTGGATGGTGGAAGCCCCTCATTTTGGGTGCTGTGGGGAAGCAGACTCCGGAACTGATAATGTGCACAAATTTGCAGAAACGCAATGCACGGATGCTGGGAGCCCCTCATAATGGGCACAACGAGTGGGCAAAGTTGGGGGTGAATGTATGAACAAGCCCTAACAATAAAATATCAATTTTAAATAAATTAAACTCCTACCGAGACAAAGAGATCAACCTGTAAAGAAAACAATTTATATTTACTTATCTGCTTCTGGTGAAAAAAAATAAAAGTAAAACTTTTAATTGTATTTAGCTTTTCCATTTTTTTGTTCTAATCCTCATTCAGATTTCAGTCCTCATCATTTATTGATGTGTGAGAATCTGGGATTAGCAGGGAGGATAAATGACATTAGGACTGTGCTTTGCATTGTGCATTTGTGCAAATGAATATTTAGCCGCCGATGAATCTTTGTGCCTTTAGCCATATCCTGTGCCAAAAACCCAGCTGCTGGTCCTCCGAGTCAACAGGCAAAACGGGGAACCTTTGCTGGTGGCCACAATGGGGGCATCAAAAGCAAACGGAAACTCAAAAGGCTGAAAGGGGCGATATGGTAAACCACATGGATTGTTTCGTTTTATTTCATTTAGGAAATCTGATCTCTGACAAGGACAGGAGGTGATGGGATAGCTAAAAATGTTACAATTGTCACCGGAATAGGGGGTATCCTCCATTGGGTACACTTGGTGCATTGTGCAGGTGCGAGATTGGGTGGCATGTCTTCCTGAAAATGTAAACAACTGCGCATGCATGAGAGCGGCATTTTTTTTTTTTTTTTAACATTCCAAGAAAGCCCCTTCTGCGTATGATCTCGTAAAGGTGCAGAAGAAGGAGCAGCCTGAAGTCTCCTGGGATATGTGACGTATGTATCCAAGGAGGTTGTAGGTTTCCCATTCAGTCTTTACTGCCGTGGTGGTAAAGATTGAAGGAAAGCCCCCCCCCCCCCCAAAAAAAAAAGTAGCCACCCTTTTATATTGTGTTAATTATGTGATGATCCACTTATTTTTTTTATAACAGAGCTCAGTAGCTCATACAACTGAATGATATGTTGGAGGTGGAGGTGTCGGTAAAATGTATTTAACAAATCACATAGGTGATGAAATCCGAGTCCGATATGCAGCATTTTAACAATGGCTGCCTACGCCTTTTTTTAGAACCTGTTTTCCTTTAAAGCACGCCTGAAGTGGAAAAATACTTTCTTAATTCTTAGGTAACGGCGGATAGTGAATGCCTCCGGGAAAAACACAAACCGCAGTAATAAATATGTAATAGGAATACCTGTCTGTGCCAGGGTTTTGTGTTTGCAAGAAAAGAAGAAAAGATTTACAAACTTAAAGTCGAACTCTCTGTAAATGTCCAAGTCAGCCGAATCAGATCCCTGACAATATACAGCATGAGCACCATTGGAATGCAAATATATAGAGGTCCAGTCTGGTGACTTAGCCTAGGCTAAAGTGACATAATTAGTATGATGCAAGCAGGTGGAAGCATTCCCTTCTTTTAATAATCAGATTGTAACTTACGGAAAAATAAAGGTTTAACAAAAAAAAATGATCTTTACCTATGCTCAGGGGTGGACCTAGGGAGGTGCAATGTGTGCTGCTGCACAAGGGCCCTGGACCCTCTTCAGCCAACAGGGACCCCAAGTCAGGGGCAAGTCAGCATAGAGGCTCACTGTTATCTATGTCTACCACTGGATAAGAAGGACTAAACCTTTATTTTACCCTTTATAAAGACTGCAGAATGACTGATTGGAAGAGCATTATCCTTCATCCAACCGAAAAAAGGTCCTTTTGGTACAATCAGTCATTTACAGACCACCAACAAGCATGCAGCCAATCAGTACATAAGCCTAACTTTGAGGGCTCAGCTCTTCTGTCTGAAAGTGGGCCCCAAGGCAGGGCATGCATATATATATATGTATATATTTTTTTTTTCAGACTGATTAAATAAGGTGCTGGGTGCTTCTCTCTCTGGGTGATCCTTGGTATGCAAAAAGTGTTATTTTCTACATCAGTGAATAGAGTGCAATGCTGATGCCTCCTATCACACAGTTCCATGGTGCCCCTTGTTTGCCAATGCTGGTCATTTGGCCTGAATGACTGAGGACATCTAATGGTGTAAACTAATACGTCAGGGAAACCACTCTAAATTTAAGGCAAGTATAGCAGCCTGTGCTGCTTTTTTAATTTTAAACCTCTTCTCAGAGACCAATTTTATTAAACAAATTGTTTTTATTATTACTTATTTTTTTATTAAAATAATGTCAGTTTTTAATTGTGCAATATTTTACAACTAAATGAATCCTAGTTCACCAAAAATCATTCTAGTACCCCCATGATACAATGAAAATAAGTTACATCAACCATACACAAAGTAACACATTGTAATAAGAATGACTTTGTTACCCATTACAATAATAAACGCTCCATAAAAATGCATTATAGCTTTCCTTTAATAAAAAAATAAAAGTTCCCCCCCTCCTCCTCGACTAACAAATTATAGAGTTATTATTATAGGCTGAATACAGAAGAGAATAAAAAAGTTCTTTGTGCAAAACGTCAACACGTTAAAAGAAAACAATGCACCTGATTTATTATATGGTTAATAAAATAAAATGTCTATGGCGCTCCTACATAGCTTGTCAGCATTGATCAAATTTGCATTAAGTACAATGACGTCTAATTACCGATTATGTGTGGGATTTGTTAATGGGAGGATTTCTAGGGAGGAGTAAATTGGCCTGGTAATTTATAAACTTCAAATGCTGGAAAGTTTATTTTTTTTTTTTAGTTCGGAGACTTATTTGCTCTTGTTTAGCTGCCTTGGGAGGCCCTCCGCTTTGACGTGGTGCATGGGGACTGAAAAGAACGGCTGAGGGTACCAAGATATTTAAATAAGAACCCCCCCAGGAATAGCTAATTAGATAATTATTTGATAATGAAGGCGATTTTGACAGGTCCTCAGAGCAGACGCAGAGGACTCAGCAGTGCATTAATGGTTTATTGAAGATAATATTACCATATATATTGCAAGGCATAAATGCATATGGAGGGGGTGGGTATATCTAGAGAGCTAGCAATCACCGTAGAATTTCTTAAAGAAGACCAACAGACTGAAATAAAATTTGGCAGTGGTTAAAAAACACTCAAATCATTTTAATTGCATTGTGCTGCGATACCTACTGTACCATGTACCCCAAAGCATGCTTTGGGGTTCAATTTGAATTGCAGATAAATGTGTAAGAAGCTTAAAATGGGGGGAAATGCAGTATTTGCTCTTACAAACATCTGTACCTTCAATGAGGGGGCTGAGTTTTTAGAGCTGCTGATCTTAAATCTGGCCTAAATCTTCCCAAAATCTCTTTCCTCAACCCCTTTGGCTGGGACCATATGATGGCACTGTCGTTAATAATTCAAAAGGGTTTTTTTTGCAGCCACCTTTTGCATCCAGAGGTTATTAGACAAATTGTTCTGCCCTAATGTTCCCATTATAAGGGGCGTTCTACCTCTGCACTGAGTTTGTGGGTCTGTGCACCTGTTGTGCCCGTTTTGATGGGATCCTACCAAACCTATGCTGAGTTCCTGAGTTTGTACACTTGCTGTGCCCATGGGGTTTCCACCATGCTGCAAGCTTTTTATTTTATACATAAAATGTGTTTAAAGCAGTTGGGGCAAATTGGTGGGATTCTACAATATAAGCATTATGGAGTCAAGAACTACAACAGAAAAATTTCACCTTTTAGGATATCTAATTGGAGAATCCATTGACTGTTTCCATCCAGAAGTTTTGACTTTTAAATGACACTTTGCCAATTAGTAGGTAGGTCCTTTGGCTGATGGATCATTTTAAAAGGTAAAAGTTACCATTTCTGCAAGATTTAGGATTTCCTGTCATCACTGAGTGGAGGCAAACTCTACTTGGCACTGCTGGTATCTACTGGCTACACCACAACCCATTTCTTGGGGGTAAAGAAAAGCCTGAAAAATGAATTATAAGCTGCATGAGGAAGGATTATTAAAATGGCACATGTGTCATCCTCCTCTTGGGTTTAACATGACTGTGCCAGTGTGAACCAGGTAAAATAAAACAATATACGATATAGTGCTCTGTGTAAGGTGAGACACCATTAGCAAATTATGGAAGGAGGACGGCACGGACTTGGCACTCTGCTGGGTGGTGGTGAGTTCACAACTCAGACTGCGTTCATTTCACTTCCATTGCAAACTAAAGGAGGTAAAATTGATTAACGATGATTTAGCAATTTCGCCTCCATCTCATTTTCAAACAAATACCTCACTCATCCATTTGTACCGTAGCTCACCTTTAAAGGACTCACCTGCTCAACTCTCTGTTGCTCATTAGATTCTTTTAATTTCGCAGGCCGACATCTATCCCTGTGCCCAAATTCTTGCCAACCAGGGGAGCAAAGGGTTAACCGATTATGAGCGACGTGTCAGCTCAGTAATAACCAGCTTGTTTGATTCACCTAATTTACGCCGTGCCTCAAACAAGCTCAATTTTACATCCAATAAAACGAGATCTGATTTAACAACTTTTTCATTTGGAGAAGATCAACAGCTGCAAGGAAATTTCGAAGCGCCGCTGATTCACCTCCCAGAGTCGCGGGGTGTAAAGATGCCAAAAGAATGTATAAACCAGGAGAGGATTGATGGCGCTGGCTGCTGAGCGCTGAGCTCGCGCATACACTTAAGCGTGACCTTTTGTACCGGAGCTCTATCGATAGAAGATCTTTGATATGTATATATCCATATAGATCAGGCTTTTTATACACACGTCTGGGGGTGATTTATAGCTACACTGTGTTAAAGGGAAAGGACGGGGCTCTGATTGGTGTCACTGTAGCTCGAAAGATCACATCGTCTCCAAAAATTCCCTCTGGCTCTCTGTAAGCACTATCTGACCTCCTGTACAGAAATTTGGAATCTGATCCTCTTTTTTCCCACTGGCTACCATCTCAAAACAATGACCAGCTACACCTATTGGTTACTGATGACCCACATAAGATGCCCAACTACAATGCAGATTACAGTAAAATAGTAAGTAAAATACACAGTTCCCAGTTATAGTGCATGCTGACCAAATGTTATTCTCCATTCCACCTAAGAACGAGCAGCATACACCTGTGTGTACTACTTCTAAGACTTTGCCGCTACAGCTGTTTGTCTATCAATTGGGAACCAGTCCATTTGGGTCATGTGATCAACATAGCAGTCAGTCATAGTGATCACATATAGGCTAGATATGGCACTGCACTCTTCTCTGTGCACTGGGTGTTCAGAAAAAATTTGTGATCGTATACAAATAAAGTTTTTTTGATCTTTACATTCATGGATATATCAAGCAAATGCTTTTAATTGGGCTTGCAAAAATTAGTATGGATGTCTTTGCTATTATTTTATTATACTGGTAACTGTGCAACTTTCTCCTCTCCTCCTCATCTCCAGTCTTTGTGCATGCCTAAAGACGCAGAGTTAATGGAATTTGCTCTATAGATGTAATTAGTTTGGTGCTGCTGACTTTGGAGGGACATAGCAGTGAATTGTTATTTCTATCACAAAGGTGTTGAATATTACAATCTCTTATATAAGCCAGCATGTATTTTTTTTTGTTTTTTTGGCCCTTTAACCATTTTTTTCCCCTAAAAAAGGGGAGCGGAGTCAACCCACTCTCTTCTCATGCCATCCCAAGAGGACCGTCCATATCTAAACTCGTTAGCATTTAATTAGTACCTTCCCACTGGCTGAATTTGCTGGCTGCTTTCCACTCTCCGCGCCATTGAAATTCAGTTAGATGTTAATTTCAGCTCTTTGACTCTCTTCCCGGCTGCCAGCTCTAGACAAGGTGTCTAGGCCTGCAGTCAAGACGAATGGTGGCTCAGGTTTGGTGAACGGGGAAGTGGCAAATGAAGAAGCTTCTTTCGTTCTTTCTGCTCTCTGATGGAATAAAAATTGGAAAGCAGAATTATTCAGCCGCTTTCTCCTTACTCCTCTACAGCTTCTATTTTAAACATTTGTTCTACCCGCGGCCTCACTTGACAGAGCCATGAAGGAAAACCATCCAAATTGGAATGACATCATATGCCAGTTTATTTTCAAACTTTGGAACATTGCCCAAATTCCTGTGTTATAGTTTGGATGTTGTTTGTTAAACAAAGCTTTAGGAGTTGTAAGATGAGGCACACGGCACTGTTTTTATTGTTATCTATAGCCTGGGAATCCTGTTGTCTCTTCCCTACTCGATTACACTTTAGTTGTTGCTGAAGCCAACATTTTTGTGTGCGGAAGGGTTCTTGTGGCTTTCTTTGTTCTCCATGGAAAGATTCACCTTTACAGGCAGGATTGAAAGGGAGGGAGGTAGTTCTCTCTAATAGGACATAGATTTTAGGTATTCCCTATTGTTTTAAAAAAAATTAAAAATACAAAGATTGGGCTTAAAATCAATCTTTAAGGTAATGATGACTCCCTCCTCAACCCAAGTCTCTCTTCTTTCTTTGTATGCTCATGCTCATGTAATTTCTAGTGGGATGTGGAGACTTCCTATTGCCAGCAAAGTAATTCCTGGTAAGCAAAGGAAACCACTCAATATTAAAAACCATCATTTTCAGCCAGGATATCAAACAACCTCAACTAGGTGTGATGGTCAGGTGGTTCCAAACCTAGGTGGTGTTCAGTGTAAGCCATTGGCTTCCTATGTGTTTAAGATACTTCTAACACCATCTTTGTTCTGCCTGTATTGTGTAAAAGACCTCTTGGGACCTATAGACAACTTGCTGCTTTGACCAATTGAAATTTCAATCAAAAAGTATCCTGATGTCTGTGAAAGCCCTCTACGTAATCAAGGTAAAGCAGAAACTAAACTCAGAAAACTAAAAGGAAAACTCAAAGTGTCTAACTTATACACAAAGGGCCTGATTTATCTAAGCTCTCCAAGACTGGAGAGGATACAATTTCATCAGTGAAGCTGAGTGATCCAGCAAACCTCGGCTTCACTGATGATATTGTATCCTCTCCAGTCTTGGAGAGCTTTAATAAATCAGGTCCAAAGTGAGAAGGATATAGGAAAATCATAGCAATGTACATACAAAAAAAACATGTCGTACTATTGTAATCTCCCTACATCACCCTCTGTATATTAGGACTGGACCTGTTTATACTGTATATTTGCTTCCTCCTCAGCACTGGGCCTGTAGGGTGACATTATTAGGCAGACCGGGCCCATATGTGTTGTTGCACCCCATAGCATCCACACCAGTTTTAGCTACATAGGTCATTATTATAAAACCTGAAAGACTTTTAGCTCTAGTACTACTCGAGTCTTTGGCTTGTGGCCATGGCTTGGCATGGCTCGGAGTAAACGCTTCTGCATAAACTGTTTTCCAACACTCCCATGGCCAAATTGAGCAGTCGAGCACGTCAAATTACATAAATCCAATTGTGCCTCGTAGGTCACTGGAGATGCCGGGTGTAAAGTTTATACTGTGTTGAACTAATGTGTTAAAAAGCTGTGTCAGATGTGAAGAGCTGCGAGGACATCGATGTTCATCTCGGAAGCATATAATCTTGTGCACTCTTCTGCTCGTTATGCCCTGCTAATTCCTGCGCTGCCCATATTTCATCTTCTGCCTCTTGCCGCTGTAAATAAATAGATGTAGCTTGTCATTCCCCTGTGCAAAATCTCTAGCATTCTACATGTTTTTTGCATGACGTTAATGTCTTTGGCACTCAGCAATTTATGGAGAATGTGTCAAATGTCAGAGTGTATGGGGCTTCAAGTGTTAGTGTGTCATTGGCCGGGAACCACGGTTGTTCCATCATTTTAGGGAGTTGCATGCCAAGAAGGACATTGTTCTTGGCTGCCAATATTCCTTTTCTCTTGAAATCCAAGTATCTCTGGGCCATTTCTCTTAGTGTATCAGTGTGTCATTGGCCCTGGCCTGGAGCATCAGTGTGTAATTATTGTGGGGTATTAAGCATGAGTGGGACAATTTTTAGCAAGCTTTTGCATTGTATGTTTTCATATCCAGTTCTATAAAGCTTTTTTGGGTATCATATTTGGAAAAAAGGGCTTATGCACTAATGTTTTTGTCCAAATGGTCACTTGCAATTGTCATTACCTGGAAGATTTTGCCTGGTGCCAATGTGTCCATCTTTCATAATCAGTGGGCATCTATACTAAATTCAGATACTTAAGCCAACTCCGTGTTGATTAAGCAGAACTTGTACACTGGTTTGTGTCATTTTGATTGACATAATATGACCTGGAACTTTCCTGAAGACACTCATTGGCCTGTGTGTAGTTTGTTTACATTAGTGATATCAGATGTAGGGCCACCAGTACGTAGTGTGGGCTCAGTCAGACCACACACAGCCAAGTATTGGTAGACATTTGACCATCACACAAAGCTTGGTGGACATCCCCTTCCAAAACCATGAATACTAGTACGAGGTTACTTTTCCCCTTATGCACCATTCCTCTGGAGGACTTTTGCTAAAACTGCAATATTTTGCACACTTGTTCAGTTGGGCAGATATTATTCCAAAATCATGGCCATTATTATGGAGTTCCATGTCAGTTGCAACTATACCAGCCTCCACACTTTCTAAACGTTTTACTTAAGATTTTTCAGTGTCTCTTTGGGAATTTTTGCCTGTTCAGTCAAAAGATCATGTTGATGTTGAACAAGAAAACCCGGCTCGCAGTCAACATTGCAGTTCATCCTAAAGGTGTTCAGCACGGTTCAGATTAGAGCTCTGTGCAGGACACTTGAGGTCCTCTACACCAAACTCATCACACCCTATATTTATGGATCTTGCTTTGTACAAATGGCAAAGTTATCGTGGGACAGAAAAGGGCCTTCACCAAGGGGGGGCTATGAAATTTGAAGAGCACAATTGTAGGCAGTAGCATCAAATCAGGACTAAAACATATCTCCTGGCTCCTATGGTGGTGATGAGAACTTCCTGCAGTCTTCTAGGTTCTTCAGCCAACTTGGATGGCCATACTGGAATGACATTTATTCGTTCTGTGCATGCACAGTATATGTACAATCTCAGGATGAATATAAGCAGGCACGTTTAGCATTTCTCTTCTGCAAAAAATAAATATCTGTTTGCATTTTATTTTCTAGGTAAGTTTTTCTGTAACAGAACCCTACTAGAATCCTATACAACCAGGAGGGTTGTCCCACGTTCTTTGGCTATCTAGCCAGGTGTGAGCTGGTTAGGTGTCCAAAAAATCATTTGGCGTAACATGGAATAATAAACAAATCCTGACTTTATAGTAAATTGTCACATCACAGAGACTTTTCCTTGCGCCCCATCAAACGTCCTCTATGTGATATTGTGTGCTAGGCAGACAGCTAGAAGGATCTATATTGGGAAAACAGATCTTAAACCAAGCAAAAGTATGAACAACCAGTGGTTTCAAATCAATGAAATTCACCGCTGCACATCAGTGAAACAGCACTCCTGCAAACCGATCCACAGCATGAACGTTTAATAAAGTACCGATTCCAGAAACAGAGAGAACAAATTTACTGAAACGGCATATGCATACCCAATCAGCAATATCTTTTATATGCTTTACTGTCTGAATGTCAACTCAAAAGTGCATTTCAATAGTTGTAAATCTACAGGTTTCATTACAAAATGGCAGGTTATTCTGATACGAAACGTCTTGCCCTAGTCTCCAAATTTTGCCCCTTTGTAGTCATCGTTAAGAAAATAGAAGGTGCTATTGTTGATGAGCCATTGCTGATGAGCCAAAATATAGAAGGTGCTATTGCAGATGAGCCATTGCTCATTTTAAAGAATGCAAAGGGCAAGCTATGGTCAAATGGGAGCAATTTGGACCCGCTTTTTGCAAGCAACTGTAGCAGATTGTGGTGCGGTTTGGCCAGATGTGGCCTGAACATTTTTGCTGTAGCTGCATGTAAATCTTGTAGCCCACAATGCAGTTTGCCTTTTCCCAGTTTTCTGTGCCGTGAGGAGCTGACCGGCACACATTTTATACCATGAGTCTTTAAGGGCGCCATAATTGCCTGGATGTAAAGCTGATCGTTTGGTTTTAGTAGTTCCAGTCACACATCTAAAACAAGCATGCAGATAACAGTGTAGCAATTAGCTGAGCACCTGAGCTGCATACTCATTGTGGGTCAGGGATTCAGAAAGTGGTAAAGGATGAGAACACCAACCAAATGAGCTGTATTTTTAGAACCAGGTCAGAGGTGTTAGAAGTGTGTGCATATCTGCAGAGTATGACCCAGTAAATGGCCAATGCTGTATGTGGCTGCATCCATATGGGGGGGGGGGGGGGGCTACCAGGGCAATCATTTGGTGCTAACCACATACCAGTCTTGCAACATTATTCCTAAATCAGGCTGAGTTTTTGTTCTTACAATTGCAATTCATTTAAAGCAGTCCCATAAGCATTTAACCATTCTTACCTGTGTGACCCGCCTCTAGAAGCAATTCAACGCCTTTTTACTCAAACAGTGTCTCTAATGCGGCTCTTAGCTTTCCATCAATTAAGTGGATGGCTTCAGTCACGATTTCTACTTTCCTTCTGAAAAGGTGAATATTAAAATGTCAGAAAATGTATGCCTGCTCACTTGTAGGCATTGAAATCCAGAGATCAGGACGGTGACTTTTTGGCACATTTCTGGATACTGTGTATGGCATGAAAAGTGAACCTGTCACAAAAATGGAAAGCAATTACAGTTAAATGGAAATAAATACATCAGCAGAGATTACCTTAATTGTGATCACTGATTAACCTGATGCCTTTTGGTCAATACATTTATTTCTATCCAGAGTTGCTTCATTCTTCCCCTAAGATCTTTCATTGATGAATGGGGAGTCAGAACGCTGTGTAAAGTCTTCTCCAGCTCATCCCAAAGATTCTCCATGGGATTCAGGTCACATGGTCAATCCATGTGTGAAAATGATGTCTCATTCCCCCTAAACTACTCTTTCACAATCAAACAGATCACAACACTGCCCCCACAGGTACCCCAAATCATAATATAGCATCCACCCCGGATCATTGCTGCCACAGCCTTTCCCAGAATATAACCCTGCCCCCTCAGGTACCCCATAACACAGCCCCCACCGGCACCCCAGATCATAGCACTACTCCTACAGGCTCCCCAGATCATAACAGTGCCCCCCACAGGCACTCCTAGATTATAACACTGCCCCTCACAGGCACTCCCTGAGTATAACACTGCCCCCCAAGCACTCCCAGATTATACCACTGCCCCCCACAGGCACCCCAAATCATAACTCTCCCCCACAGGTACCCCAGATCATACCAATGCCCCCACAGGCACTCCAGTTTATAGCCAGGCTCCTACAGGCTCCGCAGATTATAACACTGACCCCACAGGCATCCCAGATCATAGCACTGCCCCCACAGGCTCCCCAGGTTTTAACACTGCCCCACAGGCTCCCCAGATCTTAACACTGCCCCCACGGGCACCCCAAATCATACCACTGTCCCTACAGGCTCCCCAGATCATAACACTGCCCCCCACAGGCACTCCCAGATTTTACCACTGCCCCCACAGGCACTCCCTGGAAATAACACTGCCCCCCACAGGCTCCCCAGATCATAGCACTGCCCCCACAGGCTCCCCAGGTTTTAACACTGCCCCCACAGGCTCCCCAGATCTTAACACTGCCTTACAGGCTCCCCAAATCATACCACTGTCCCTACAGGCTCCCCAGATCATAACACTGCCCCCCACAGGCACTCCCAGATTATAACACTGCCCCCCACAGGCACTCCCTGATTATACCACTGCCCCCCAGGCACTCCCAGAATATAACACTGCCCCCCCACAGGCAATCCAGTTTATAGCACTGCTCCTACAGGCTCTGCAGATTACAACACTGACCCCACAGCTCCCCCAAATCAAAAGACTGCCCCCACAGGCACTCCAAATCATACCACTGTCCCTACAGGCACCCCAGATCATACCACTGCCCCCAGAGACACCCCAGATCATACCACTTTCAAGTTTACATACCTAGGTTTAGATACCCTCTAATTTATGTGAAAATTGAACTTGAACGAGTCTAGCAGGTCAAAGCCCTACTTGGGTTTCTGGACCGCTAGACAGTTAAATGTTCATTTTTATTCTTTTAACCATAAAATGGAAAATTAAAGAAAGGAAAAATGTTCTCCACTTTTACAAAACCCGATCACCATCATCATCATCAGAAGTGTGGACAAGTTTTGTTCTCTGACAATCAGACTTCTAAAAGGTAAGAGCAGTAATGCCAAAATACTTCTAATGTAGAGATCAGAAGCTCCATTCACTTGAACAGAGTAAGTATTTTTCATTTTCTAAAGTGGCGAGCAGGCCTATGGAGTTCTCCACTTTCAAAGTGCCGTTCACCCTCCGGTGATCAGATTGTCACTTTGTAGCCAATTGAAAAACGTTGTAAATGCACAAGTGGTGTTATTTGTACCAAGTGGTTGTCAGACTGAACTACTAATAGAGCAAAGTGACCGATAGAGTTCTACATAACTGCCATCTTTTTTGAATAGTTTTGGAACATTTGCTCCTTTATTATTAGACCCTTTAGCTGCAATAGTTTTAGTTTTTGCATCTGATTTGAGGTAAGGTTTAAGGTATCCAATGTAGGTGTGAGGGGGAATCAAAGCGTTGTTGGAGGAGCAGACATCCCATGGTGCAGTGTCTGTTCTAGCTCCATTATGTTGCTGTAACGGGACCATGTCTGAGTTGGGAAGCTGGGATTATATTAGGCGGGAAACCACTGCACATGGCACATGCAGTAGTGGAATCCTGCCGGGGGTCGGAGGACCTTCTGTGGAGGCGCAGTAATGCGCTTCATTACGAAGGTGAGGTGCACTTTGATCCTCCTCACATCTGCAGCTTTCGTAATTTTGTTATTACCACTAATCAGCCGGCTTGAGTTAGAAGGTGGCGGTAGTGATGGAGTGGGGTGGTGGGGGGGACCGAAGGCTTTTGACTTGGAGGAAGTGTTACCATGGTAACCCCTTTATATTCCGCTCCCCGGTTAAATTAGTGGAGAAATGCAATTGCTGGACTGTCAGAGAGCGAGGGGAGGAGAGCAGCTCCCATGTGGGTAAAGAGGTTGCCACGGCAGGGGGGAGAGCAGAGAGAACCGATAATGGGGGCCAGGCCCTCTCTCCTTCTCTGAGAAGCTGAGGTCACTCTGTCTGGCGGTCATTTGCAGATTTAGTAACTTTTGATCTTCCAATCTGCAGCCCGGGGGCTGTTGGTTGCAATTTTTAGGATCTATGATTCTCATATACTGGCGTACTCTGACCACTAACCTGAGCACCCACCAGATATTTTACTGCAATACATATGAGATTTCCTGGTTATGTTGAAGCTGATTTGAGCTGCACTGTGCATACCCACTCTTTTTTTTTTTTTTTCTGCATGATCAGTAATTACTATTGACCAGTTTATTACCATATCTAAAGATCTGGGATCCCTGAACCTAATTTACCTACAGGGACACTTTTGCACCATGCTTACTACACATAGCCATGATGGTGCAGACAGGTCAACCTAAGCTGTGGGCCAATATCTACCAGCAAAGTTTGCCCCTTTTAAAGACCCCACTTTGCATTGCATTGCAAAACCCTTGGCCTAGGCAGAAATGATGTATTTAAAGTAAATCAGTAAAAAAAAATCACTTAGCTTTATAGGTGGAAATCCTTGACCAGTCTGTCCCACATCATTGCGTCTTCCATCTTCGTTCCAGCGTTCACTGGATACCAGGTGCTGCCATGCTTTTTTGGGCTCTTCTTTCTATGTCACCCAATTTTGCACTGTGCAAGCACAGGATCGGGTGAAGCGCTTAAGTATAATGTTAAAAAAATAAATTGTGCCAGCAAGTAGTTGGCTTCTGGATGATCTCAGAACAAAGATGACGTCTGGATTTGAAGGCATTGTAAAGAAGGTAATAACTTATGTGTTATGTTCATATATTACTTAGCACGCATACACTTAATTTAAAATATATATATATAACGCCTATGCTAATGGACAGAACAAAGCCCGCCCATTTGCATTTTCCCTATGCTATCCATAAATTGATCAAAGCTGCTGCCATATTTGCGTTGCCACTACTGGGTTTAGAATCCTAATAATGCTCCCTGCCTATTGCCACGTGTACCATTTATTGTCGGTTTGCAGATCCTTGCATTATTCATCATATAACCTTCTTTTCTTCCTCTTTTCATATTTTTTCTGCACACTTGCGCACGTTGCCAGGTCTTAAAAACCTTTTCCTGGTTCTTAAAATGGAAACCCTGGGTGAAAGCCTGCAAGCCGCCAGAAAGTCAAAGGTTACGGTAACTGGAGCGGGAAATAGGTATCCAATGCATAGGAAACACTTTTGCTGCCACGTCAGGGGGTGAGGTTACCCATCAGAACCGCTTTGCCATTTCAGTCTCAAGGATTGCTGCTCCTTTTTTTTTTGCTGAACTGGTACTTCGGCTGCACGCTCTACAAGTGTAATAATTGAACAAAAGCAAAGTAGGGCACAGAAATGTCATTTATCAAACGTATTTTCCATTCAGGCCCTGTCATCAGCCACTCGGTGCACTTTTCTTCCGCCGAGTCAGTAATTCACTCTTCACAGACCTCCCGGCTTTCATAGTTCTTTGGTTTAATCACATCTTCATAAAACTTCATTGTCATGATTAAATACCCATAAATAGATGGCTGTGATCATAGCAGGCTGCTCGTGTCTTGACATAAAGATGTGAACTGCAGCCCCTGTAAAAGAGGAGGAGGTGAGTAATGCAGACTGATTCTGAGATGGCGTCCCACAGGTTCCAGGCAGTGACAATTACCGAATAAGCCCAGCTTGGTAAATTCATAATGAGGCATTATGGGTCAGGTCCAGGTTTGTGAGGGTTTTCCTATACATGGCCACGTACTGAGAATATCTGACCATCACACCTATTATATGACCATTATTTATTTTATTAAATATACATGGACACCATCTTGAGTGGCTAGGTTCTGGTGTTTCCAGGGAAGGGTACTCTCAATACGACACCATAGATCTCTCAGACAATTGTCTTCTTCTAACCTTGTGATAACTCTTTGGTAAAGGGGATTTTGTTCTTTCTTCATGACTGTGACCCTCCGTAAGGACTTGGTATGATGAGTTTGATGTAAAGAACCAAGTGTCCATTGCAGAACCCCAACCTCATCTCTATGGAACACCTTTGGGTTAAATTGCTAATTTTGTGTCCAGTGTTCTCATCCAACAACAGTACCTGACCCCACAAACGTTCTTTTGGCTGAACATGCCCAAATTCTCACAGCCACACTCCAAACTCTTGTGAAGAGCCACTCAGGAAGAATGAAGGTTGGGTGAGCTGCAAAGGAGGCTAACTTCATATTAATGTTTTTGAAATGGGGTGTCCAACAAATTGATATAGGTGGCCATAGGTATTGATATAGGTGTTTTATGTAATGTATTTCTCTTCCTAAATAAAACTAGTGTTGCAGTGGCAGTGTTGTGATCTGGGGTGCCTGGGGGGGCAGTGTTAGGCTCTGGGGTGCTGTGGGGGCAGTGTTATGATCTGGGGTGCTGTGGGGGCAGTGTTATGATCTGGGGTGCCTGTGGGGTAAGTGTTATGATTTTGGGTGCATGTGGGGGCAGTGTTATAATCTGGGTTGCTTGTGTGGGCAGTATTATGATCTGGGGGGATTGTGGGAACAGTAAAATGATTATTTTAATCCTCCTTTAATAACCCCCCTAGCGGTTATCCCGAGTGTGACTCGGGGTAGATTTTCTATGCAAAAAGCGGTAATCCTGAGTCGCTAAAAAGATTTAAAAAAAACACCTTGTTCCGTTGTCATCCCCCGGCGTCCTGGATACGTCTTCTCCCTCCGACCTCCAGCTGGCGAATGCAGAGACAATCTTCGGGGGTTTCCCGGTGATGTTGGTGTGGGCAGGAGGAGCGGCGGGAAATTCAAATAATTTTGTATTGGATTCAAGACAAAATAGCTGTATTCAGTCCAATACTACGAAATCTTGATATAATATATATATAATTACATTATATATTTTATATGCTACTGTACAATTATATTACATGTATCACTATTTTTTTATTTTTTATTTTAACAGATTTTTGTGTTTTTTTATTTAAAGTTTAATAAAAAATTTAATAAATATTGGACATATTTTGGTGAGTTATGCATAAGAAATATACGCCTACAATGTAAAATAAATTTCAATGCCAAAAATGGAACACTTTTTGCGTGGAATAACGGACAGAAATAGAATGCTAGGGGGGTTAATAATCACGATTTTAAAAGTCACCACATCGCATTTTAGATTTTGCATTTAATGCAACCAATAATTTCCCCTAAACATCATTATGCGGTCCACGGTCTCCGGTATTTCACGCTGCCGTCCTGAACTTTTCATCCTCCGCCGTAAAAGCTTCCGCTGTAAATGTTAGGAACTTCACTAAAATAAATAAACTTCTCACGCTTCCCCTCAAGCCGACACCCCCTGCGTCCGACCCTTTGCCACCTCATATTTTTATTCCATGCGACATTCCTGCAAATGTCACTTTTTTTTCAGCTTCCAAAGCGAGTGCCGCTTACATCTGCAAAGGAGGGAAAAGAAAGAAAGATTAATTGTCACAAGTGGCATTCACCTGATCTGAAAGTAATATAACTTGTAAAAATGTTATTATTCGTCACGCTTCTCACACGTGCGGCTAACCGATGCCGGTTGTAATGGGATTTAAAAGCCAAGTCTAGCGGCTTCGTACCCTTTTCATGGGTTACGGCTGCGCCGTGTTCACCCGGCCTTTTTTTTTTTTTTAATAGTTCTCTGCCTGCTGCTTTGGATCTGGCTACTACTAGCACCCACTAGTTAGGCTACTTTATTATGTTCATATTAGGGGAAAGGGGTACCCGGAGTCCAATTGTATTCTATGTTGATTATTTATAAAGAATGTTACAATCAACAAGTATCTGCATTTGACTTTGTTTCCGCTCCGTGCAATCTCCTGTTCAGCAGAGCTCAAACAGAGATGGTGAGAAGCAGTGCAAGCGGCCAATCAGTTTTGCTGCAGTGGTCATGTGATCTCAAGATACATGTTAATTCATGTAGCCGATGACCGATGACCATTATTATCGCTCTTGAGTTGCTGCTGAGGCCAGTAGCCCATGAGAGCTGCTTGAATAAAAAAATACACATCACAGCACATGCATGTCGAATCCAATAGCTCATCGGTATATTTTATTTCTAAAAGAGCTTTAATGCGGGAAGAAGGAAGACACGGGATGAAAGAGCAAGCTAAAAACTATTATTATAGAAATTAGCGGTGCATATTGGCGAGGATGGCTGCAGAAGACGGGGCAGCGAGGCAGAGCCTTCCAGCAGCAAAATATTGGAAATCAATGTGTATCATGCAAATCTACTGGCCGCGCAGAACGGTTTTAACCCCCTCAGCTTCTGGAATAATAAAGAGCCAGCCTGATGGGGACTTCCATTTATCTTGCCCTGTTTGCCAATGATTGGCGACTCATCCTATCATAGTTGGATATTTCCTATTCTATTCCAGACAACTCTATTGAATTTTATTTGAAGACTATTTTATTTAAAGGAGGAAACCGCTGTGTCACAGACGCATTGTCAAAGGTAGACGTCACTTAGCAGGAGACATGCCAGACCTCTGCAGGGAGACCACTGCTTATAACCTAGCGTCCCTCTCTGCAGCACCCCAGCAGGGGTCAGGTTTTTTTGCCCAGGCTGTGGGTGCTTTCCAAAGCAAACTGTGCTTAGCTGATTTTAATTAAAGTTCTGCTGTACTAATATAAACTCATCCTTGTGTTACTTTCACAAATCCCCTTGCAGAAATGCATGTATGCAAACTCTGCACATTCTGTCCCTTTTTTTTCTGCAGAGGGACATTACATGGGCGTCAAATCATCTGACTGAGCTGCGGATTCTTCTCCTGTGCCTGGAATTTGATTACGAAGCTGCTGTGAATGCAATGTATAGTTATTTTGCGGTGAATTGAAAATTAATCAGCGACACATAGGCGAGGCTGTGCAGGGACCCGGCGTCCTCTTGCATATGTAATAAGTGGAGGGGTGCAGAAGCCAGCTTCCTAATTAGATCACAGTGCAAAATAAGCAGCCAGTCTCTCCTGCTTGGATATTAACAAAGTAAGGTGACAACAAAGCGAAACAGATTTTAGAACTGAGAGAGAGAGAGCTGCATGCTTAAAGCAAACTTGTCATTGATTTGAGAGAGCCTGCTTGAAGCTGAACGCCTGAAAAAATGGCCATTAAAAAAAAAAGAAAGGTTCTGTGCTTCAGTACTCACCCTCAAGCTGGAGTGGTTTCTTGCAATAAACCCTTTCAAACACTAGATGTCCTCTGTAGTCTGGGTTCAGTGATGCTAGTGAGTTATTTTG
Organism: Pyxicephalus adspersus; assembly: GCF_032062135.1. Classification (NCBI taxonomy): domain Eukaryota; kingdom Metazoa; phylum Chordata; class Amphibia; order Anura; family Pyxicephalidae; genus Pyxicephalus; species Pyxicephalus adspersus. The sequence continues at coordinate 7,841,767 of NC_092860.1, read as the reverse complement.
GGGCCACTCACAGTCTGTCCTTGAACAGTAAAAGAACAGCAGAATGATGAGCTCATTTCTCTGCTTTCTTGTGTGAGTGCCTTGTTAGCAAATGAGCAGTGCAGCACAACTCTTTGGCTTCTTGTGCTTATTCTCCTTCTAGTCTAAACACTGTTGTACAGGGGGTAACAGGGGCCTGATACCAAGTTCGGGTACTTACAGTAGTCAGAATGGTAATCAAAGGGCCAGTACCCATTCATTAACAAGGAAAGGTTGGTACTTATGCATGGGTCAGGACTGTTTGCTACTTATTTACAAACTATGAAGGGTCAGAACTCTTGCACTTACCAGGAAAGGCCATTACTCATGCACAGATCAGAATGGGTTAGTAATCATGCATGGGCAAGTAAAAGTTGGTACTAACGTACGGACCAGGAAGGACCAGTACTCATATATGGACAAGGAAGGGTTACAGACATGGAAAAGTCAGTACTCGTGCAAGGATAAGGAAAAGCCAGTCTGGGGTGCCTATGGGGGCAGTGTTATGATCTTGCATGCCTATGGGGGCAGTGTTTTGATCTGGCGTGCCTTTGGTGGCAGTATTTCGATCTGGGGTGCCTATGGGGGCAGTGTTATGATCTTGCATGCCTATGGGGGCAGTGTTATGATCTTGCATGCCTATGGGGGCAGTGTTATGATCTTGTGTGCCTATGAGGGCAGTGTTTTGATCTGGCGTGCCTTTGGTGGCAGTATTTCGATCTGGGGTGCCTATGGGGGCAGTGTTTTGATCTGGCGTGCCTTTGGGGGCAGTATTTCGATCTGGGGTGCCCTATGGGGGCAGTGTTTTGATCTGGCGTGCCATTGGGGGCAGTATTTTGATCTGGGGTGCCTATAGGGGCAGTGTTCTGATCTAGGGTGCCTATGGGGGCAGTGTTTTGATCTGGGGTGCCTGTGGGGGCAATGTTATGACCTGCAAGGATAAGGAAAAACCAGCACTCATGCACAGGAAAGGAAGGGTCTGTACTAAGAATAAGCTAATTCTTAAGTGAAGTGATTACCCATCAACCTGCTGCGTCTCCATCACTGGCCAATCCCAGTCTAAGTAGGTGACTAGACTGTATTGCCTAAACAAAATACCAAAAACTTATGGTCACCAACTTAATGTTCTTTCTTGCTTGCAGGGCTACAGGCAACTCTTGAAGCTCAGCTTTAACTGTTCCCAGTTAGCTGATGTAGTTGCAGTGGCTCCATAAATGAATGCTGGACTTGACCTATCACAACGCCTTTACTTTCTTTCAACAACTCCCTATAATTGTGCTCATTTAGTTGTCATTTCTGTTGTTTGTAGACAGGTAATGATGAAGCCTGCCTTCTATTAGATACCTTTATATCATCTATACACCGGAGTAAACTATCACAACGCCGGCTTCTGTATTCTTTCCTACAATCCTTTGTTGTAAAATTTTTTACTTTATTACCAGCTCCTGGACTATTCCTTCCATTCTTTCCCATAAACCCCACCAGTCCTCGACAAGGTTTTATTATCACTTCACCAAATATGGGAAACTTTCCCTTCTTTTCCTTTTGTGCAGTTCCATATTTGTCCAACATTGTCAACACAAAACTTTTGACGATGACACGGCACCGCAGGCCACTTAGCGCTAATTGCCAAAAGTCTTTCTCCTCAAGGACTCATATTGTGCGAAATAAGAAATCACACAATTTGGATTACAACCAAGAACATTTTTGTCATCTTTTGCTCCTTAAAAAAAAATAAAAAAATTCACGGGCAATTAAAGTTGTTTGGCTAGTTTGTTCTTTTTGTTGCCATCTTTGTTTCTTGGCTGATGTGAAGACCTCTTATGTAAAGACACATAAATGAAAGAACAGTGATATAAACACCGATTGTTGGCAAGGAGAAGCTCGTTGTCTCTATAGAAACCGTCCTTCAGGTGTAAGACGACGGATGCATCTTAGGTGAACCACAGGGATAAAAAAAAACATTCACCACTTAACAATAGCGAGAGACATAGGATTAGAATTAGGGACATGACTAATTTGATGGCGGAGGATCACATCTGAATAGTGACAGATGAGAATGGTAACATCAATGTCTGAAGCCTCATGGCGCTTGCCGACAGATGATAATAGGCACGTCTGCTCTATGTAAAGTGTGATCAGTCAATTTCTCAGTGGCAGCCGATCAGGATATTGAGATCTGACAGTGTAAATAGCTTTTATATAGATTTCTTTTACAGCCTAGACAAGTGTCGGCGGCCCCCTTGTGTGCTTGGCAGACTACCTAAGGAAAGTAACCCAGAAAGTACTTAGTGGAGACACCCTTAGATTGGGGTCTTTGGTGAAAGTTAACCAACAAAGAGACCAGAGCAAACTCTATAGATCAGCCTTTCTCAACCTTTCCATTCTTGAGGAACCCTTGAAATATTTTATAGGCTTTTGCCAACCCCTACCAAAAGCAATTTTTTGGGGTTTAAATTTTGTACATTGGTGGCGAGTGGAAAGAATGTCCCTTTTCATGTTTTTTTGTTCTTCATTAATCCCTAAACACCTGAGGAAGGGGCAACCTCACTAACAAAATGAGCCTTACATATATATTGCAGGACCACTCGTGTTGTGAGAGGTGGAAAGGAGCAATTTCAAGTACCTGGTCCTTTAGTAAGGTAAGGTTTTTCCACTGGCAATATTTTGGTCATCTCCCTAGGTATTTCCGGCCAACCATAAAGAGTATCCACCAATGGTTCTCAAAGTCTTCTGGAAGACTTCATATTCTCTACCTTGGTTATCCAACCCCAGAGAATACAGATTTATCCCTTAGATACACTAATTAATAAAGAAAATATCCTTTTTCATATCAGATAATTCTACGACATATGTTCCTCTTGAATCTCTTTTGTTTTCACTGGATTTGGAATTTCTTTTCCATAGCTAGCGGCTGCAAAGCCCAGACCAAGCTCCAAGGGCTCTGAGCTTTATGAGAACGCATCTTGTTGTGCAATGTGTAAAGACTCTTTTGATGACTCACCTCTGAATGATCTTTTCATTTATAGATAATAAAAGTTTGGGTCCCAACTTCTTGTGCAGCTGTTGGTAGTCCTGCACCTGAGCTGGAGCTAGAATGTATGGCAGCAGGATTTGTTCTGTTAGCCTTAATCAACTTGGATTCCTCCGGTGGTTTTTCCTCCGGTAACATTTCCCTATTTAAGCAGTGACTAGCAGTGTCTTGTTTTGTTTAATGGTTCCAGCCCCCACATAGACTCTAGAGTCGGTTGCATGCCCATTCTGTACAATTTTGCTACTTTTTTGTAAAATTTGCTATAAAGCCTAGAAAAGTTCAAGGACTCTGATATTGGGTAGAGGACTTGTTCCTGGCACTAGATGCATGGTGGGAAGGTGTAATATTGTAGACTGGGGGAGCAAAAAGAAAACACAAGTATAGTGATGAGCTTTAATAGTCCAATCAACAGGCCAATTGCACTTAAATGGAACTGTAGGAAATGCAAGAATGACTAAACAAAGGGGTTGTCAAGCCCTCTTCCTAATTGCAACATCTTCCAAGAGGAATTTGATCAGTAAGATCACCGGGTCCATCGGCATATAATCTACATATGTAAGAATGACCGAACCTCCACCAAATAGATTCCAATCAGAGCGCTCTGCCATCTTACCAACAACATATGATACAAGAGCTTTCTAATGCGTTCCTCATCCTCCTGGCAATATTAAGGGCTGCTGTAAGAAAAGAAGACGTCTTTATTTCCAATGAAGCAATTCTTTGTTGAGTGGGATACTTAACATGTAGAATGGAGAAAAGCAGCAATATAGGCAGGAATGGATGTCTCCTAAGGCAGAAGATGTGAGCGCCTAAGGAAGCCCCTGGGGCACCATGCTGTCTGTCACCATATCTAACAGATACAAATTAGAAACATGTTTAGTGTTAAATATTCCAGTAACTGCAGCACCGATAGAATATTCATTCTTCAGTCTGCTGATCCCTACGCTTTTTTTTTTCAAGTGTTTATGTATTTAAAAATGTATATTGAATGTACACTGGAGTTAGAGCTACTGGAGTTACAGTTCTCTATTAAATGTATATTTCAATATTGGATCAGTTGAGGTAAATTAACTTGACCTGGTGACCTGTAGTCCATATATAACAGATCTAAAACTGTGCTTCAATTCAAGGAGCATGCTAACAGCAGGGATAACCTAGAGCTGAGCTCAGGTTTAGTCTGTTGTCTCCTTTCACTGTCAGTAAAATATTATAGGAGGGGCAAGAACGTTAAGTATTTTTAACTGCAGTAAAAAAAAGTGCAAAGAGAAAGATCAGTCCCTTCCCTGCCAGACAGGGCCGTACCATATGCAGCCGTTTCATGTACTTTAATTTGCAAATATTACCATAGCGCTCCCAGCTGGCACATCTAGGTGACTTGCGAGAACAAATGGAATCCTTAATTTAAGTGAAGTTTCCTATGTCATTGGCTAACGTGGGATGTCATCCTTCCAAATAACAACAAAATACTTTCAAAACAGCCAAATGACTTCCCCCTCATACTGGCAGCCAGGCATAACCAATAAAATGTATGCATTTTGCAAATATAGGTAGGGTCTTTTTAAACCTTCTACAGTATAATGACTTATGTCCCTGATCATATTGGGGCTAGCTACAAACTTCCCTCATTTAGTTCTGAATAGTTCCTTTAAAGAGGAACTATACTCAAAAATAAAAAAAACAAAAACACACTTACCTTTAATCCTTTAGGGCAGTTTGATCATTCCGGGGGTGTCCGACATCGGGTGTCGCGTTGTCTCGGCATCTGTCCCGGAGCCGGCACTCCGGGCGCTGCCATCTTGGTCTTCCTTTCCGGGTTCTTCATTCTACATCACCTGACCCTGGGGCGAGATCAGGTGACGTAGGATGAAAAAAAAATTTGCGTGAGATCGGCAAATTTTTTTCTTTGAGCAAAAGGCTCACTCTCTGCATGCCTGGCGTAGGTATTCTGGGAGGCTTTGCGGTCCCGTTCATTCTCTACCGCTTATGTGGACGAGAATTAGGAGGCGGTGCTGCACCCTTTTTTTGTTTCTTTTTAGGTACGCTTTAAGTCCCCCCATATTTCTCTTCACAATATATATACATTTTTTTCCTATATATTGTAACTTTGTGAATGAATGAAAATGTAGACATTTGAAAGGACTATACCAATTAACTCAGGACAAAGCCTAATTGTAGACTGATGCTCTGGAGTTAAATTTGGCTGTGAATTGACCCCCCCCCCCCCCTCCAGGTTTTAAATGCATTGTTTCCTTCAATTTATAGAAAAACCACTTGCCTGAAAAGAAAAAATCACCTGGAATTTGGGTTCTCATCAGTGCCCCCAGCTTGTTTCGAGGCTTTGCAAACATTGGCGTCTTTAGACATTGGATTTGGGATATTCAGGACCAGTTTGGTCCCCCTTGGAGAAAAAGTGCAAAACTGATATTTACTGATGCCACCGGTCACCGGTCAATAGGACAGACTGTAGAATATTTATTGTAGCTTTCAATGAATAACATTTATGCAGAGATTTCTAAGCAAAAATAATGTTTCCACCCACCAAAGGTCAGCGGGACAATGTTGCCGCTCCTTTACAATGCAGCAATTTCAAAGTGTTGATCTCAGTTCTCTTTATTAGATTAGATATATGTGGAGGAATCATTGTTTTATAAAAATGATATTGGCCTTTTAACACATTTTATTTGCAGAGAGAATAGCTATCCGCAACAATGGGCCTGTGTTCTGCAGAATGTATTATAGTCGGCGTGTACACATCATGAAATTTAGCTGTTCCTGAAACAAAATTTCATTGCTGCATTTGTGCTGGAAATGGTTGATTGTTCGGCGGTGAGAGTTTCTGAATATCTCTCTGGATGCGCTTTGTTTCCTTTGAGAGATGTGGCCCATGATAGTTTTTTTCCTTTACCCTTAATGATCATGCAGAAGTGTTGTGTTCTGCATATATTGTCTGTAGTTTTTATTTTTTAGCTGAGACCAATAACTATTTATAGCAATAGTAAGTCTTTGGATCTCAGTGCATTATTTTGAGGTTTTGAGTTCTGCTATATGTAAAATCCATTAAATCTAAATACCTATAAGAGAGGTTTTCTTATATATGAGAGCTCTGTATATCTCTTCATCCAATTCTAACACAGCACAGGGCAGGGGACCTCAATTTTGTGTTCTGCACTTACATAAAACTCGCTAGTCTTGTTGCACCCCCAACCTTTGGCGGGACGGGGAAAGGAGAAGCAGCAGACTGATGAGCTATCTCCTTCTTCAAGCATTCTCCTTGCACTGTGGCTCATTTAATTTATTTCTTGTTCTGCCTATCTTTACCTCAATCTGGAATCTGCTGCTTAATGGATTGCAAGATGCTGATAGTACAATGTAAGTGTATATTTATATGCATTATTTGTGTATTTCATATCCAACTTTAAATAAATATGTATGTATTTGATTTGTTTATATATGATATATATACATACAAACAAGCTGCCTAAAATTGTGTCCCTCTTATGCCATAAAATAGCTCTGGCCCATTGAGTTTGGATTTTATTAAACCTTTGGGGGTGTCCTGTGGTATCTGGCACCAATACATTAGCAGCCTCCACCAGCCTTCCCATAGCGCATTCTGCCATAGTTTCTTCTCCAGGTAAATGGTGCGCCCACCATTCCATATGATCTAAAAGAAGTGGTGGCGCATGAGAGCAGGCCACGTTCTTTCATTGCTCCATGGTACAGTTCTAATGCTCATTGTAGGCACTTTCGATGGTGGACATGGGGGACAGCACTGGCACTCGGACTGAATGTGATCATGCAGTCCTACACACAACAAGCTTAAACCTTTCTCATAGCCAGTGTTATGTTTTCTGAAATGTTTGTTCCAGTAGCTTTTCTGTGTGATCAAACCAGATACCAGGTGGTCTAGACACCTCTCTACATCCATGCACATCAGTGGGTGCCCATGGCTTTGCCAGTTCACTGATTGTCCTCGATCTGAACCACCTTTGCTGGGTACTAACCTCTGCATTCCATAAACACCCCCATGAACACCTAGCATTTTAGAGATGATCAGTTTGTCATCTAGACATCCCAGTTTTTAAAAGTTGCTCAGCTCTTTAAAGCTAAACTCCAGCCTTACCTTGTTTTTTGGCCATCCATCTGGAGCCAACTTTTGTCCTAAAATACCAGCTTTGTTCACCCTGTGGAAAGTGCAATAGAAGACTTCAGCAACCCAGCAATTGATTTCTGCTTCATAGACCATCAAATCCTATCTGTGTTTTCAAGAACTGATATCTATTTTCTCTCCTAAATGCCACTCATTGCTAGACCCTGGGCATTGCCAATATAGATTCCGCTAAACAATTAGTGTTCACCCCAAAAAAAAGTTTTTAAGCTGCATGGGAAGAAACTGTAGGCAGGTGGCAGGCCCCTGTTTTGTGTCCCAACATATCAGTAACCACCCAAAAACAACCAGGTGGGTACTTAAAAGTGCTGGGTAGTACACCCGGCTAAAAGGGGCTGGAGAGAACACTGACTATCCTATGAAATTATAGAAAAGTACGGATGATGGCAGGACACCCTGGAGGCGACGATAGTAAATATATACATGCTGGTGATGCCATTAAAGTGATAGCCTTACTTTTCTTTACCAGTAAGTCTTCTGTTGGAAAATGAATGCAGCAGTTTAAAAAAAGAAAGGGTGAAGGGAGCTATTTTAGGATTGTCAGACAGTATGTTAAAATTCAGCTTTATGCTTGCCCATTATTCCTGCTTCCAACTCATCACCTACCAGGACCGAATGTTCACTTTCTGCCTAACATATACCACCCCATGACAGGTGTCATTGTGATAAAATAATCAATGTTATTCACTTTACCATGTTTTGGCTGATTGGTGCATATATGGTGCCACATTACCTGCAGTAAAAAAAATGTCCATGGGTACCTCCTTCATTAAAAATTCTTATTAAAATGCTACACATTCCAACAAGTGATGTTTGTACTTTGGTTTTTTAGATATGACCATTGCTTGGAATTTTGATAAACACTGCTTCTTCTAGGGGATTGTGATTTTTACTGCCAACATTTTGTTGTCTGTCCCCCCCACTCCCTTTTTCTGCACATCTGGCTGGGACACCAGCACCGCTCTCCCCAGACTTGCGGAAGGCGGAAATGTAATTGGCTCCCGGTCTTGTTTATTAGAGAATACACTCAAGAGCGCATCAGGACGTCGCGGGGGACTCGCCAGCTGGATAGATTAGATTTTGTTGCATCTGACAATTAACGTTTCATAATTTTCACAGATTCATTTAACATGTTTTTGTGAGGAGGAAAAAAAAATAACAAAACACATTTACCTGCAGGCAGAGGCGTGTACTGCAGAATGTAGGGAACAGTGAATCAGACGTTTCCCAGTCAACCTGGCTGATTCATATTGATAGAACATTTAATATAATTAAACTTTTTTTTTTTTTTTTTTTTGAGCAATCAGAATTCCTTACATTTTTTGGCTTTAGATATAATTTAAACAGTGCAATGACAATTTCCACAGTACACCAGGAGCAACCAAAGATTTGTTGAAGTCCGTTCACTGAAGAATGATTTTGATTAGGTGAAAAGAAATCGATCAAATGAGTTATCAATACACCTGTATTTAGGATCCATTTTTGGGCAGGAAGTCAGTTAAAACTTGGACAAGGTGGTTTTTAGGTTGATTGGTTAACCCTCATATTGAAATCGAAATCAATTTTTGTATCATGACGAACATTTTAATTGGATACAGTGGGTAAAATAAAGATTGCATACTGAACCAGTGGATGGTAAATCATATTTGGAGCATTGGTTGATGAAAAAATGGTGACCCCATTGACAAAGGTTGATGATCTCCCACTCCGTGGGTTGTCTTTTCTATTCTTGTTTCTCCTTTCATAAACTTCTTTGTCCACCTGTTGCACATTGCTTTCATCAAAAGTGTCTTCATGAACATTCTGCAGGATGTCAGGGAAGGCCAGGACAGGGGGTATGTATGCAGGCATTGCCACGGTCTTGCATTTCGGGCAGCCAAGTGGATTTAAGGGCAGGCCAGGACTGCAACAGATGTTACCCAAAGAATGGTAGATCAAATATTTGTAGTCAATCACATGAATTGATAAGGTCCTAATTATGATTTTAATACTAATTAAAAATCACAAAGTATGTGCCTAGCTTTAAAGTATCCTTGCAATGATTATAGATTCATCCAAAAAAAGATACACCTGCAAACAAAGCAACTATATGGTCATCTATTCTAAGGATGAATGCCAACTGTTGCTAAGGGATTGTTGCCCTAGGTCTCCTGGGCATATGACATGTCATACAGTGTTGATCTCTTATGTTCTCCATGGTGCTTACTAGGCTTTCCTGCTGTCCTCCATACACAGTACAAAACACAGTAGGAGATGTAGGTGGGAGGAACCACAGAGTGCCACCGGGACCCAGGAGATGACAAGAACCCTTGAGTGCCACTGGGGACTGAGGAAATGACAAGAACCACTTAGTGCCATTGGGGACTAAGAAGATGACAAGAACCCCTAAATGCCACCAGTCCCAGGAGATGGCAAGAAAACCTGAGTGTCACCAGGGACTCTGGAGATGACAAGAACCCCTGAGTGCCACCAGGGGCCCAGGAGATGACAAGAACCACTGAGTGCCACCAGGGACCCAGGAGATGACAAGAACCACTGAGTGCTGTGGAGGACCCAGGAGATGAGAAGTTTTTTTCCCCCAGTAGGCTTGAAACCATTTTTTAGTAAGTAAGCGATGTTGCTCGGTAGTGAGAGGCAAAATCTTTTACAAAAGCTGTACCAAAAGGAATACAACAGACAACTTTTTTATTAACTGACAAAGATAGTTCAAATTTCATTTGTTGGTAGAGTAATACTTTCCTCTATACAGGAATTGTAGATTATTTTTTTAATTCTAGGTGAATAATGGATTCCACACAGAAGAAATGTGCTGTCATTGATGAAAGAGGGGGTTGTAAGCGTTCCAATATCTATAAAAGGCTCCAGAATATTTTTAGAGATGGCACCCTTAACAAAAATAATGTGCAGAGAATGAATATAGAAGTTTAAAGAAAGGAAAACAGCAATGAAGATAAACCATACAGTGGGATAGCATCAACTCTTGTAAATGGTCCCATCCCTCCTTCATTAAGAACTCGTAATAATGGCACGTTGCATGTGCTTGAAATTCATTATTCAACAGTAATGAAAAAAAGAAAATTATTCTGAAACACTTGTGTAGGGGAAGAGTTTTTCCACCAATGTGTGCAATATTTGTTGTGGTGCAACACTTTTGATAGAGCCCTTGTGTATTATATGTGCAGGCTTACCTACGAAGAACACTTTCCAAAATGGTCACTCAAAACTATCAAATACAATTGTCCAACAGTAGTTTCAAGTTTACTTGGGAAAAATAATTACCTGTCTTTTTGACTTTTGATAACCTTTCACCCTCTTGCCTGCTGAAGATTCTTAGTAAATAAAACAAATGGCTACTTCATAAATCATTTTGTTCTCCTAAATTATTATATTTTTTATTTTCCCCTATATTTTGCCTTGCCTGACAGCTTTTTTCTGGCATCGGTCCTCATTGTACTGAATTTTCTTAAACTAATATTTTTTTTAAATTTGTTACGTAGTTTCCTAATTGGAGATTTTCCCAGTAACAGTTGCAAGTACCTGTTGCAGGTTAACAATGCAAAGCCTCTGCCTTACAATCAGCAGCATGCTGTCAGGTTACTCTGTTTTATTTGGTCATTGGGTTCCACATTCAATATGGGGGTAGCAGGCCCAAGTAGGACACTGAGACTAATTTGATTATAATAAGTGCAAAAAAAAAATGCAGACAAGGCTCTGCATTATTGTTTGCAGAAGTACCTAGAATGCAAAACACAAAATGCAGCTACTTTGTATTACTCTGCGATGGCTCCTTGTGCTGGGGTTGGAACGGATTACTGTAATGATATATAATGCTGTATGGGGCTGTCAAACTTCCTTCCCCGTATGGTGGTAGGACTGCTCCTCACCAAGCTGGTAAGTGACCTTCGGCCTGTGCTGAGATGGGAAATTGATTTTCCTCTGGCTGGTTTGTTTGATCTGTCCAGGTGTTCGAGGAGTTAGAAAGAGTAGAGGCAGATGGGCCCTTACCTGTCTGATATGTGACAGGAGCTTTCAGAAGGGGGCCCTGTGGGTTGCACAGATTTAGCAAGACTCCCAACGGATCTTTCAAAATGTCAGTAAAAATAATGTGATTTTTAATATTTGCAGACCTTCAAAAAGAAAAAGGAATGATGATGTAAACATATTTAAAGTAGACATGAAACTAGATATCATTTGATTTGCTAAAGCCCATCA
>NC_092860.1:7826088-7830326 GCF_032062135.1 Pyxicephalus adspersus | reverse complement strand
TCTGTGGGGGCAGTGATAGGATCTGGGGTGTCTGTGGGGGCAGTGTTATGATCTGGGGTGTCTGTGGGGGCAGTGATAGGATCTGGGGTGTCTGTGGGGGCAGTGTTATGATCTGAGGTGTCTGTGGGGGCAGAATTATGATCTGGGCTATCTGTGGGGGCAGTGTTATGATCTGGGGTGTCTGTGGGGGCGGAATTATGATCTGGGGTATCTGTGGAGGCAGTGTTTTGATCTGGGGTGTCTGTGGGGGCAGTGTTATGATCTGGGGTGTCTGTGAGGGCAGAGTTTTGATCTGGGGTATCTGTGGAGGCAGTGTTATGATCTGGGGTGTCTGTGGGGGCACTATTATGATCTGGGGTGTCTGTGGGGCCACTATTATGATCTGGGGTGTCTGTGGGGGCACTATTGTGATCTGGGGTGTCTGTGGGGGCAGATATATGATCTGGGGTATCTGTGGAGGCAGTGTTATGTTCTGGGATGTCTGTGGGGGCAGTGATGGGATCTCAGGTGTCTGTGGGGGCAGAATTATGATCTGGGGTGTCTGTGAGGGCAGTGGTATGATCTGGGGTGTCTGTGAAGACAGTGTTAGGATCTGGGGTGTCTGTGGGGGCAGTGATAGGATCTGGGGTGTCTGTGGGGGCAGTGAAAGGATCTCATGTGTCTGTGGGGGCAGATTTATGACCTGGGGTTGCTTCAGTTGCTCAGGTCTAGGTTCAGCAACATATACCCCAAAATGGCCTCAGCTGACTTCTTAAAAATACTAAATGACCAGGTTATTTCATAAATGGATTTCTTTCTTCTCTAATGGGATGGGTATATTCCAAGATGGCAATGACAGGATTCATGGGGCTCAAAGAGTAGTCCAGGGAGCATGAGACATCATTGTCACACATGGATTGGCCACCACAAAGTCCAGACCTGAACCCCATTGAGAATGTTTGGGATGTGCTGGAGAAAACTTTACACAGCACCCCGACATTGCATAAGATTATAGAAAAAATAACACAGTGAATGTGTGCCAAAATCTAAGCAAAAGGCAGTCCAACTAAGTTTTGGGAGTGTGAGACTTTTTTTGGCCACGTACATAGATTTAGATGGATATACAGTAGCTGAATAGGTTTGGATAGATATATTGATAGAAAGATTGATTCCAAATATAAATGGTGATGTCATTAATTATCGGATGAATTCCCTATAATACAGAATAAACCAAATAATTTGGAATCCAGCAAAGAAGAAATGGCATTTTCGTGTGGCCTAGTGAGGGAAAAGAGACCCAAATTACAGCAATGGATAAATTTAGGAATGCAGGGAATGGGATGTGAGGTTACCAAGTTGCATATTTTTAAACACTTTCAATGGAAAGTATATTTACTGAGAACATTCATTTAATTACTTAACCCCTCATCTGCTTCACCGCTTCCCAGCATCGCATCCCTGCTCACCTCACAGGTACTTAACATACCGTCTCCCTTTGCTGCTCTCATTCTGAATCTGTCAGAGACGAGCCTTTAATTACCTTCTAATTTTACAAATGCCGTACTTAACGGTGACACAGATTTCCAGAGCAGCAATTGAGCCTGTCACCAGGAACCTGCAGGAGATGGTGGTAAATGCAGAGGGAGTTTGTAGGAGAGGGGATCAAGGTACATGACAGGTTGTGCGGGTTCACAGAAAATATCTTTCCACATTGGGAGCTGTAATTCTACCTCTGCAAACCCAGCGTGACATTTCCCTGGTCCTCTGCTCCATTGTTATTTGAGGCCAAGCATTGCCAGCAAGAGATAGGAGATATGCAAAGTGGGAATGCAGCCAATAAAACTCAAGACGTCTACACGTTGAATAAAAGGGCCAGTCCATGTGGAACACCTGACAACGCAACAATATGGTCATGGTTCTGCATCTGCTTAAATGGCAGCTGTCAAAAAATGGTCAATGTGCTGCAGATGTTTGCTGAATTTTGTTATATATGTAAAATCAGCAAATCTTTGCGCCTTTCAAAAGAATATATAGGAAAGTGTTGTTCTTCCTTATAGTCTACCAAATCCTGAAATATATATTTGGGGTCATCCAAACTTTTTAAAAATGAAGAGTAAGCAATTGCACACCTTTATGTTTTGCTGCACCTGAAATGTTTTTAGCCAATTTATACTGAAGGTTCAATTGGACTTAAATCCCAATTGGCCTTTTTGTTACATGACTGCGGTGGGGAGATTATTATTTTCCCCGGAGACCATGATTGATATAAAATGAGTGAAATAAATAATTGGACATGATCCCCGCACCTGAGATCTAAGAACACGCTTTGACTCCTGACCATTTTAGCACTTCCCATAAATCCATAGTATAGATCATAGGAGAAGGCAGTTTATCATTTTATGTTCCGTTCCTCCTTTTGTAAAACCATTTTCTGTCTTCCTTCTTCGGTAAACTGAGGGTTGATGTTTTTTAATCTCACGAACGTACACATGATGTCCATCCACTGATGTCAGACATACAGGTCCCTTGGTATTACGAGGCAGCCTACACACTCTGGGTTCTGCATGCAAAAACAGGAACAGGTGAGGGAGAGGAGCCAGTAAAGATGGCAGAGGGCAGAGGTGACCTATGTGAGCTGGGTGGTAATGTGACCGGATTGAGGAGCAACACCTAAACATGGTGGGGGTGGGCGGGTTAAGATTTGTTTATGCAGTTGTTTTTCCAGGGATCGTAAAGGAAAAAAAGAGTCATATTTAAAAATTTACTTAAAAGTAGTTCCTTTGCATTCCTTCCATTTTTCACAGTGTATATGCTGCTTTCTAAGAGCTCCTTCTAGTGGCTGCCTGTGTGCCAGACAGTGGAGTCAGCGTTACTAGTTAGCAAATGGTGAGAATTTTATAGAAGAAAATGCATTTTAATTACAGGAAACACCTGCTGGTGATTAATCACTTGCAGGGTTCTTTTATCTCAATTAGTCTCTGTGGGCCATGTCTACTTAATGGAGCTCTTACACAATTTGTTGTACCTTGAGACCTCAATCCTTGTGCTACATTCCTAAAATCAGCCTTTCCCAACCAGAGTTTTCGGAGCCCAAGAGTTTCTCTCAGTATTGCTTGTGGTGACTTGAGCTGTGGCGAATTAACCTGTTTGATGATGACTGCATAGTTCCAAAGTCAATGTCATTGAACCAGTGAAACCTGTCTGTCAGAAAGGTATAGCCTCTAAACACCAATGTAAGGGACATTATCCCACTGACCACAAATAAAGGGGCATTCTTCTCCCTGACCACCATTATAAGGGGGTCTTCTTCCCCCTGACCACCATTATAAGGGGGTATTCTTCCCCCTGACCACCAATATAGGATCAATCCCACTCATATTACCACGGGGTAATATTTCTCCAATGTCCACCATTGTAAGAGTGGACATGTCCACTGCCACCCATGTCGGAATGTAATAGGCCTTCTTCCACGGACCTAATATAAGGAAATTGTTCTCCACTAATTACCAACGTATTTAGGATTTTTCCCACTGGCCATCAATGTAAGGGTCACCTTCGCCTACCACAATGCTAAATGAGCCCTACTGACCATCAGCATAAGTAGGAATCTCTCAATTGGCCATTGTTAAAATGACCTTACTTCACCGACCACCAATGTAAAAAAAAGAAACTTTTCCACTGACTAGAAATGTAAAGGAGCACAGTTTTACTTTTTTCAACAATATTAGTAGATACCTCTAAGCCAACTTTCAATTTAAGAGGGCCTATGCCACCATAACTTAATGTAAGTTGTTCCTTCTTCATTGTCTATCAGTTCTTGTAGGTCCTTCTCCACTAACCATCAAGGTTAGTACGTCCTTCACTGACCATCAAAGTTAGTAGGTCCTTCCCCATTGACCATCAATGTTAGTACGTCCTTCTCCACTGATCATCAATGTAAGCAGGTCCATCTACACTGACCATCAAGGTTAGTACGTACTTCTCCACTGACCATCAATATTAGTAGGTCCTTCTTCACTAACCATCAAGGTTAGTAGGTCCTTCTACACTGACCATAAAGGTTAGTACGTCCTTCTCAACTGACTATCAAAGTTATTAGGTCCTTCCCCATTGACCATCAATGTTTGTACGTCCTTCTCCACTGACCATCAATATATGCAGGTTCTTCTCCACTAACCATTAAGGTTAGTAGGTCCTTGTACACTGACCATCAAGGTTAGTACGTCCTTCTCCACTGACCATCAAAGTTAGTAGGTCCT
>NC_092860.1:7800371-7825905 GCF_032062135.1 Pyxicephalus adspersus | reverse complement strand
TCAAGGTTAGTACGTACTTCTCCACTGACCATCAATATTAGTAGGTCCTTCTCCATTGACCATCAATGTGAGCAGGTTCTTCTCCACTGGCCATCAGTGTTAGCAGATCCTTCTCCACTGGCCATCAGTGTCGGTTGGTGAGCACAGATTTTCATGTTAAGAAATCCTTCCTCCAAAAGTCCCAAGGGATAAAGGAAGTGGATAACATAGCCATAAACCCATTGATGGCATTTTGTTGTAGAGCCCGCTTATAAATATACTTCAAGTTACCTTTTAAAAGGCAAAAATTGTATGTATGTGCTTCCTAAGAAACACACAAAGAAAAATGTACGGCTGTCAAGTTTTAGATACAATTACAGAGTGGTGGGGACAAGAGGGGTGAAGAGCGGCAAAGGGGTCTTTGCAACAGTGAAGCCGCAAATTCCCTTACAAAGGCACAAGACGAGATGGAGTCCATACATTATGTACCGAAATGAAGAATATAGCAAGGAGTTTGTCATTTGTCTGCTGCCTCCTTCCATCCTTGACAGCTTGATGCAAGTGAAATGTCTTATTTACTGCCAAGAAGAATCTTTTTAAATACCAGCTGCACAGCTCAAGGACTGTCAGAGAAATGACTGTATTTCTCAGGCCTCATTTTACGCCGTCCTGACCGTCCGCCAGTGAGTGAGTCGAGCTTTGCTTTTGCCTTCCCAAGGCCAGGAAACCGGCATTTTTTTTCTGATTCCTATTTTTACTTTTCACCCATCGATTTAATTTTTTTTTGAAGAATTGATTTTCTGAAAGATAACGAAGAAAAGCACAGCACAAACACGTCGGGCAACTTGTCACAGGCTATGAAAAAGCTGTTGACAAGTAGGAGAGAGGAGAAAAAACAAACTGTGAAAAAATCAGATTTCTTCTATTTGCCCTTAATAGAAGCCTTTTAAAGCCAAATGTCTGCTTGTCAGATTAAGTTGGAAATGGTACTGCGTAGAGAGTAGTTCCTCCATCTGTAAGCTACTAATGTTATCCAGAAAATGTTGCAGCTGTGCTACATACAGATAGTTCATTTGGTGGGATCCCTGCAGCCTGATTTTCAACGACCATCTAACAGGTTTAGCAGGGGTGCAGTAGGAGTGTTCTTCTGACATCCATTCGGGAGCAACTTTGCCTATCTGGTTTCTTTATCACCAATCAAATTTAGGCTTACAAGGCAGATCTGAATCTGAATGGAGACATTTCTTGGCAGTTGTGGTAATTTTAAGCTGGCAGTATGTGAGAGGCAATATGGAGCCTGCCGAGTGTTCCTACTATCAACGGTGGTCAGTAGGAATAGGTCAAGCATGTTCCAGTATCACCAGAATACCTGCAAAAGGCGGATGAGTAGACAGGGGACACCACAGCAATGTCTAGACCAATGTTTCACAATCAGGGTTCCATGCAACCCCTAGGGTTCCTCCAAAGCCTGCTAGGGGTTCCTTGAGCAATGAGCAAATCAGACCTCACAGGTCAGTTTAAATGACACCAATGATCGGTGACCTACTTCCCATTGGCCAGCAAAGAGACATTCTTCCCACTGATGTACTGTGGGGGATTCTTCAAGACTTGAAAGTTATTTCAAGGGTTCCCCCATGGCAAAAAAGGTCTAGAAAGCCCAGTCTAGACTAAGGATCAGTAAGATTTGCTCCATATGTTCATGTAAAATGAATTATAAGTGTATTTATAGCCACTTTCAGACCTCTGGAAATATCCCCTTTACTTCCTGTCCTATTGACACAACAGGAAGTGAAAAGGGTCTTCCGAAAATTAGGGTAATCATTCTTTAGACTTGGAACAGATATTCCCATTGGAAGGTTTCTCTCTAATCTTATCCTGTTGACAACTCAACGTTTGGTCCTTTTGCCCTCCATTACTAGGTAATAGGGGAGATCTATCAGGACAAGTGACAACAAATCCATCCAACCCAAAGAAAAATGCATTTTCAGTATAGCCAGGGAACATTATTACTGCTGACAATATTTTAATTGGTGCCTTTGTTTTCCCATCCCATTGAAGCCCACACCCCCATTATTTGTATGGCTGCCACAGACCGGAAAGTGTGTAAAAATCTCCCCTGAAAAAACTGCCAGATATTTTTTACTCAAAACAAATTTAACATTAAGGTTTCATTTTCAATATTGACTGCGTCTTATCTTTAGAAAAGAAAAACCTTATATGAGATAAATGACACCTGGAGGAGAATTTGATTTAATATAGTTATTATAAATTGAGTTTAGATCACTTGAATAACCACCAAAGGTTCTTGGTTTCTAGGGAACGTGCCAGATTTTGTTCCTGGAAAATGGTATCTTTGGCAGGGTCCCCATGCTGTTTATTTATTTTTTATTTATGTTTTTATAAAGTGCTATTTTATATTTATTGAAAGAATGAGGTTTAACTCCAGCGCATCACCGGTGAATGCAATGTCAATAAAGCAGCCATTTAGAAGGTGCCAATACTTCCAGCTATCATTGGCACCATTATTCGAAGTCCTGCTGGAGTACATTGCCAGATCAATGGCCAAAATTTTCTCCAATGCAATTAAAAAAGGAAAATTAAATATTCCTACATAGACTACCTGGCCTTTATTGGGAAATAGAACTGGTGTTCAGAACCTATAGGCCCTATGTCCCCATCAAGGTAAATACCAGTCATGTGGAAACACTGGACCTTAGCTGTGATTCACCTGGCAATCCTGCCAACAACACATTAGGGTGAAAACATTCACTACTGTATTTATGAATAAACAATGTTGTCACCCTGAGATAGGAAATGTGTTACAACTAGAGCAACACTCCTCAACAATCACTTACAACAATCCTCCTCTTCATCTCCATATCATTGGTTAGAGCAAATTTATTAAAGCCCATTTCTGGGCAAATGTAAACCATCTGTAAACCATTCTGCAGGTTTATTCTTATCTAGTGAATTACCATTGTATATTAACCTAAATCTGCTATCCCTGTCTGTGCCAATGTGGGTTCAGAGCTCCAGCTGTACCCTAAAGCTGCTACTGTGCCCTCTTCTGAACCCACTACTAGATAGCCAATAGTAAGTGCCCATGTTACGAAGAGTGACATACACACCTGGATAAGAACCTTGCCTCCTATACACATGAAAGGAGAAGGGTAGGACCTAGGGCATCACATGAATATGGTTTTGGGTAAGAAAAAGGGCATTTAAAAAAGACAGCTTTCAGTTAAAGGCAGTGGGACTAATATTTGGTGTTTCAGATATCTAATGGCTGGCATTTTTTCAAAAACATGTATTTGAAAGTTTTTTCAATATTCTATTTTAAAGATTTTATTGGTGTTTCAATTTTATGGGGTATTACAGAAAAAAAGAAAAGGAGAGAGGGAATTTACATTTTCATACGTATTTTGATTTCATGAGTTTTTTCAATTTCCTATAACTGGTATGGTAATCTTTGTATTCTTGTGTTTCCTACATCCCACATTACAGCAATCATAGTCAAAGGTCTCGGTCCTGACCACCCATGGTCTTTCAGCTGTCGAGCAGCTCCTCTTCCCAGTATGCCCTGCGGCTCATATTCAGACTTGTGGCTCCCTATCAGTTTGAGGTCTGCCATTTGCCTATGACTGCACTGATCATCACGCAACTCAGTGCATAACAATGGCCTGCGTAGAGTTTTAGCTCTTCCAGAGCTAATACAAAATTTATGACTGTCCCCTGTATAGGCTTCAACCAATAATTTCCCGAGTCCTGGCTTCCAAATGGGAACATCATGCGGCTGTGATTTTATGGAGACACAGATTGCCTAGAGAGGCATCTTTGAAGTCTTGTGGACGCAGTTTAATTACTGTACCGTCCGTCAGCACTACAAGTTCTGCAGGCAATATTAATTTTCAAGTCATGAAACTCCATTTCATACACAAAGCTTAAAGCCTTTATTTGCTAAGCCTTGGTGAAGTTTTAGGAATATGCAGGAAGGGGACCTGCCAACAGTCACAACCTCCATCCAAGGGTAACAGAGGACACAACTTGCCCAATGCCCATGACTTGATTAAGCCTCACCTACTTAGTTGTTGGGCTGCCAGGGCCTATTTTGTTAATAGGTCTTATTAAGGTAGAAGTGTTGGATTGTGAAGTTTTTTGATGTGGGGATTTTGCTTCATTATAGTGGAGGTCGTGGTGAGAAAGTCCCTATTATTTTCTTTAACCTTTTATTTTACCAAATCTTGTGGTTCAGATTTGATTGCAGACTTCTCCTGCTGGCTAGTGTTAAAGTAGATGGACACACTCCATTGGCGCTCCACATGTCCTGGAGGATTCCTCTGTTGATGAAACATGGATGTAACTTGGGTGATGGTGGGTGAGGAGCACAACAATAAGACCCCTTTAGGCTCGTGGTTTAAATCCACAGCTCTTAGCTGCTCCAAGCTGCCCCTCTTTAGCTACTCTATTATCAACAGCAGAATTTGACAACTACTTTGTTGGGTGAGGTTGAGAGGGGTTTTTTCTACAATGGAGGAAAAGCACCTGTGTGGCCAACAGTGTTGTTGCAATCCACTGCAACCATAGCCACATGCCAGAGTGTGCACAAAATTGGTTCCCAACCACTCCCATTTAGTTGTGTGGAAATGATTGGAAGGGTCTGCATTAAAATTTTGGAGTCAACCACAAGTTTGCAATGGCCCTAAGCAGTCCAAAGTAAGGCAACTGATTCCAAGAACTTTCTGATAATTGTCATAGACATGGCAGAACATTTGCTTTCAAGCAAAATGTATTGGCCAAACTTTGTCATTTGAAACTGGGAAATAGTGCTTGTGTAGCCTCATCCACTTAAAGCCAAATTGAGTTCCCCAAAAAATGACCAAACTGATCTGATTGATCTGAAGCATTAGCTTTCCCCATTGACCGTGTCACATTCGAAGTCTAGTTTATTTTCTAGAAGGTTGCCTGAGTGTATGGACAGCATTTGGCACTGTTGAGGGTCATTAAATTGTTGGTCTGGATTTGATCTTGAGATAGCCAATCACCCCTTTTGAGAGATATGTGGAGAAATTACATTTATACATGTTGTGGCCATTGCTGTATTTTCCGCAATGTTAGCCAAAGCCAGAATTGTCTCCTTAAATCTCTATGCCTTTACTAAATATATATATATGCACTCAGATGATCCAAAATTGGGTAATAATGGGGTGGTGTGTGTTCAGGCTGCTAGGAGGAAAGAACAGAATGACAAAGATATGAGTTCAGTTTGCTGCTTCTCTTTTTACTGTTCAGTATTGACTGGGGCTAGGACAAGACCTGTAAATGTTACTAAACTCCAGCAGAGAAAGAACTCCTGCCTTGCAAGACAAGGTAGTGCTGGGTAGCAAAACCCTGTACATATGAGGATTGAATGGCAGGTGCAAATCTTTGGCAAGTAAATGTTTGCAATTTGCCTAAAGATAAAGTGGAACAAAACCATAATAAACAAAAATTTTGCCCAGGCAGGTCCTTTATCGTAGAAGGCAGAGGCGATGACTATGCAACAATTTACTATTTTTGCTGTGGTTTGGCACCTCTGAGATTTGCTTTGGTTCAGCACCTCTGCGCCAATACTTGTAGGTTCACCCTGAACGTTGTGTGAGCCGTCTTTATCGCTCATAGCTGAGGCTGCTCTCATTTTTACAGGGATTTCTGGTTGCAGAAATGTGTTTGCTGTCAGGTTATCAACAATTCCTGCAGCGCCGTATTACTATGTATCTGTGTACGGCTCAGGTTCTACCAGCGGAATTTTTGCAATCTTCGCCTCGTACAAACGGAATGCGGGATGGCAATTCATTATACACAGAGATACCGGGTGACACATCCTTTGACTGTCAAGTTAAGATTTCATGTACAACTGACTAGTCTAAATGTAATATTCATAGGCGGTATGCAAAGGTGACCTCCCCGAATAATAATACACTTTCATTCTGCTACCAACGCCGGCATTTTTACATGTTTGAATATATTGGTTAATGGGCTGCTAGCCTATGATTTAATAGTGCAGGTTTTTTATAGTTGTGTCTCCTGGAGTAATTAAAAGGAGCCAGTTGGCTTCTCACCTACCTGTGGAATACACAGCGCTGGAGCTGAATCCGCCTCTACCAATTGCTCCTACTCAGCAGAGGGGGCTGTAAAGTTACAACTTTAGGTATTCAGGCAGGTTGGATGAATTGGATCACCATTGGGTGGTCTAGGGAGGTGGGTGCAGTTATGCCAATGCCACAAACATAATTAAGGTTTTTGTTTTGGCCTTTACACCCACCCTGTCCTGGCCAGGATCAGACTTGGTCCTGTGTATTTTGCATGTTTTTAGGAAATGACTGATTCTCCTTGGCCCCTTTTAAAGTGGAACTTTCAATATAAGCCGACATTGCTGACCCGGCTCTAAAAAAAATACAACTTGCCTGATAGGTGTTTTGATCCTCTGCCTTTATTGCTTTCAGAATCACTTACTGAAAAATTTATGCATTTCAGGTGTTGGGTTAATTGTTTTACAACTTGCCACAGGGTTTGTTCAGGCCAGCGGTAGGTACTAGATTGCCCCCTTGCCGTTGGCACCTTGCCACCCCAACCAATGTTTGAATATTTTACAGCAGGCAGCACTAAACCCCTCACTACTTCCTCTGTTCATTCACTATGGCTGGACACCAATAAGCCCCTGGTCATCCTACCTGGGGGTCCTTATTCAGGCACTTCCTACTATGGGCTGACAACTGTCTCCTAATTGTGCACTGGGGTATTCACACCTACTCTCGTGAAGGTGGCTACAAGTGGCGACAGTGCACAGGCACACAATTGGGAACCAGTCCAGCAATGATTTGCTGTGGGTTCATCAATGCAGGAGTTGTCTATAAAAAAGCCAGAGGAAATCATCAGCACAGAGCTACTAATAAGAAAAAAATGTTATTTGTATTTTATTAATCATTTAGATTCAGGAAGGCACAGAATACGTTTTTTTGGCCAAGTGTCGCCAATCATAACTCTTCCCTGATCTGACCGGAAAGGGTTGCTATTGGGTACTGCATGTTGCTTTCCTCTTCCTTTCTTCATAGAGTGAACCCAGCTCATGAGAAATTCAAAAGACGGATTGCAGGCTCTCATTCCGAAACCGCAAAAAATGTTAATTGTCCCTTTGATGCCCTGCCCGCTGTAACCTCTGGCGAATTCTGTCATTTGGTTTTATATTTATACAGGATGGAAGAGCTCCCTGTAATTATTGGACTTTTTCTCCGGCACGCCGGCCAGTAAATTGCATCTGGTGCACAATATGTATTCGTGGTGTAAAATGAAGACGTATTCAATCCGTTTTCTCTCTCGGCGGACGTCTCCCTTAAATAAATATATTAAAGGGATTCTGCCGGCGTTAAGGCTAGAATGAATAATGATTAGACGAAAGCCCCCGTGCGCTGGGAGCTCAGGATCACATCAGGATCTTAACACTGGCGAAGGCTTATGCTTGCGAGGAATCGTCGTGGGACGCGAGTCATAAATTAATAACGGAGAGGATAAATATAAGATGAGCGAGAGCGGCAAGGAGCAGCTCAATGGACTGTCCCAAAGACCTCACTCTCTATCCCACAGGAGGGAGGGGGCGCCTTGTTAAATGAAGTTCTAATATGTAGGGATTAACCTCTTAGCTTCTGTTAGCCGTCAATTCTATTTGGAAAAGTGAAGGAAAAATCGGTCGTTATCTGGGGCTGAATAATTTGTGATGATTGGAATAAAAAGGGGTGTGTAAGGTAATTATGGGTCCATCTAAAAAGAAAATTTTTGTATTGATATTAAAGAGGAACTAAACCCACAATAATCACCTGTCCCCATTCCCTCACAATGCCACCATCTGCCACCACAAAATCTTTGGCGATATTGATGGACCAGGGTGACAAAACACAGGATGAGACAGTTAATTTATTCCTGGCACACTCATGGAAAGCCAAGACTTCTGGATATCATGGGATCCAAAGTTGACACTGTGCAAGGGCAGCTCAGGTGTTGCCAGAAAGCCAGAGGGATCAGACAGATAGGGGGGATTATTGCAAAAGGGATATCCCCTGTCTCTTTCTGCAATAATGACTGGCTGGATCATGGATTCCTAAAAGTGGGACTTGTTCCAGCTAGAGTGTTGCATTATTGGTATGTATTGGTGCACTAGGGTCCCATTCACTCTTAATTGACATTGCCAACGCACAGCAGAGCAACATTGTGCAATGCACCTGTTAGCCTTTTAAAAGTTTCACGGTGTGCTGAGTTCATTTGAATGGGCTGCCCCGATGCAATGCACACCATAAATTTTAAGGCGCCACACTTTTAAAAACACAGCAGGATGCCCTAGTAAAAACTGACCCTGTAAGGAAATCTGTGCAGGAACAGTAAGCAGTAAGTGTTACATAGTTAGGTAATAATTACCTCTTACAGAAATCACAGTGCTCACCTTCATCTGTTCTTTCTTTGACATCTCTTTTCCTGCATCATCCAGGGTCACCATCTATTTACTAGGATGCTGGCTCAAGAATGGCACAATCACTTCCAACAGACATAGCACAAAGATCTCTTTTTCAAATAAATGTTTACTGAATATGTGACAAAGGATTCCCAAAGCATGATCCGCTAGCTAAAAAGGCAACATGGCAGAAGCAGCTTGCTTTGAAGTCAAGTGTGTCTAATTGAAACCCCTGGAAGACTAGTGGTGGGAGAAATTACTGCTGGTGACCAGTTTGAATTAAAGGTATTATTGCAAAGAAAGCTGCTCTTTTTTAGGTTAAAATGGGCTCTAATTTAATTTATTTAATTACATTTTTATTTAATGTAATTATTTTTGATTCATCATTTTCATCAAAAAGTAACTAAGTAATCCTGACAGAAACAAATCAGTGTAATTGAGTTCAATCAAATGTAATTTTCAGTTGAAAGCGTGTGAAAATGCATCCCAAAGATATAGTTGATCATCCCATGCCTTGTCAAAGATGGATTCTGACGGGTCGCCATGGGTTAATGTACTTTGTGCTTGGTGCTCCTCTCCCCGCTCTTCTCCTCGCTCTCCTTTATTCAATAAGCTTGATAGGTCCTCTTAGATCTCTGAGTAACGGCTTTTGCTGTATGGCAGACACAGCATTGACAGGGAAGCGGTGTTATTTTAATGGATTTGTCCTGTTCTTCGCTCTCTCGTCACCCCTCCTTTTTCTCTCTTGCCCCATTAATGAACACAATTTGTCCTCCGCGTGGGGAAGCAAGGCAAAGGATGAGTTTCTTGGCAGGCGACGCACATCTGAGCGGAGGGCCTGGTACCTGCTGCTTCCAAACTACGCCTGTACCCGAGCCAAATCTCAGTCATTTCAATGGGAAGGAAGGCTAATACAAAGCAGGGAGGCCTGGGGACGGCCTGAGGACACAAGCAATACCTGAAGGGAAAGCAAAGTAAAGACTTGTCATTAGTTGTCACTCTCCGTGTTACATTGTTCATATGGTGAAATAAAAAAAAAATTCCAGCAGGGATGGTGGAGGGAATCCTCATGGGTACAGCGGATGGGTAGACCCAGGAAGCTGGGGCAGGGATGGTGAGAGTCCTCGTCATGGGTGCAGCAAGTGTGCAGACCCAAGAATTTGGGGCAGGGATGATTAGAGCCCCCATAATGGGTATACAGACCTGGGATGGTGGATTACCCATCTGGAACTTTTGTTTGGAAACTTGTGTTAAAATCCAGGTTAAGGCATCTGAATTCTCACTTGAATCTCAGCATCCCTTGTGTATTTCAGATCTGTGCAGTAATCCAACATTTTGCCCATGCACAGGTGTTTCCCCTACAGACCAGCCACCGCTGCTCTCCCTGCTTGTGCAGGGTGACTCCTCTTGTCTCCGCCCCCTCTGTAGTTTTCTGCAGGGAGTCTGTAGTGGGTGGAGCTGCCGAGCCCCTCCCACACCTCTGCTTTTTGCACAGCACAGTGATGATGTGATAACTATTGTTTTGTAAATGCAATAAAGCATTTGTTGCACACAATGTGAATCTATATCCTTGGCTATAGTGGAATATACCTACATTTTTTTTTATTCCACTTTATTCTAGCAACAGGCTGCATTGTACTATATAAGCAGTTTTTAATTTGATTGAGTTACACACTGCTCAGAACATGGCCGTAGGAAGTGCTGTAGTATGGCGGTAACGTAGAAAGCAGCATTGGATGGCTCACACATGTTTCTCTTGGCACAATTCGAACTCCATCAAAGCTTCGGGTTGACTAAAGAGGACAAATTATACGGCACACAAAGAAAAGGTCCCCTAAATACCACTCTGAGCGACGTCACTCTGGCAATTTCCCGTCTGCGTTTTTTGCTTTGCGTCTTTCTGTTCCTATCCTTGTAATTAAAGGGCCATTGAAAACAAAACACTGCTTCTTTTTATTGAAGCCATGAAGAGAAAGTCCTGGATGTGCTGAAGAAAATTCAAAACGGCAAAGTGGTTTGGAGTGCGCAAACTGTCCACACTGGACCATTTTTGTTCCCGTAAAGTTGGTCGTCATTCTTAGTATTTGTTTTGCCTTTTTCAGTTTCCCTTTCCTTCTAACACATCTTCATTCGGTACTACAAATAACTATTTCAAGCTATATAAGCAGGCATGGGCCACTAGTGCCACCCATCCAGAGCATTACCATGCGTCATCATTGGGTGTGCAGAGGTAAATAGAAAGCACACAAAAGTGGCACGATGGTCCGAAAACAAACTGTCCAGCTTTGGACTATTTTTGTTCCCATGATGTCATAATTCTCAGATGTGCAGAAGAAAATCAAAAACGGCAAAGTGGTTTGGAAGGCACAAACTGTCCACACTGGACCATTTTTGTTCCCATAAAGTTGGTCGACATTGGTAGTATTTGTTTTGCTTTTTCTCAGTTTCCCTTTTGTTCCAATGCTTCGTCATTTGGAACTACAAATGGCCATTTCAAGACACATTACGGAAGCATGACCCACTGGTGCCACCCATCCAGGGGATTACCATGTGCCATCATGTTGGCTGCAAAGAGGTTACAGGAGCTTTGTGTAAAAATAAAAAAAACGAAGTATTCTATTTAAAATATGAAATCGTTTCTAATGTCCAATTCTTTTTCAACTCTATTTAATTAAGGTTAACATTTGCTATAATACCAAATATATAAATACATGGGGGTCATGCCCCTGCCTGAATCTGACAGACGGATGACCCCTTCTGCAGTCTTATGGTAATCCAAGAGTTGTAAAGCCCTGTGTCTTATCGCAGTGGTGTAGATGGAATCGGAATTAACTGGGACACATGGCACCTTTCCAGTGATCTGCAGTCCACTGTTGAGGTTTTCAGCTTCCTAAAGTACTTTTCGCAGGTTGTAATGAACTGGTAAGATTCTGTGCCAAAGACGGTGACGCATTGTGCATTCCATATATTGGTCACTGTATGCTATAGATGTGTCATGCATTGGAAACTTTGCAGCTGATGCATCCTGCTTTTGTAAAACTTGATTCTAGATGTGTGTAGGTTGCTCTAGGTTTTTTGTTTTAGCTCTGTTTGACCTTTAAAGCTTATTTTCCCAGGAAGTAAGAACTCTTATGTGAAATTAGGAAGGATATGGTGTGAAGGGAAGACAAATATTGAGCACAGAACTGAGATCCAGCTGTCAGAGTGCCTTGTCTGTCACCATCCTCTAATGCATCCAGGCAGAAAGGGAGCCATGTCAGAGGTTGCAGGTCAGACTCAGCCATTGACCTGTCAGTCCCAGAGATCGATTACCTGCACATGAGCAGAATCATCAAAACTGACAGGGCCAAGCTAAAGGAACAAAAGCCTTCTTATAGGTTAAGCATTTTTAAGACAGAGAGCAAGTGTGTGCACTTTAATTTTTACCTAGCCCTTGGTATCTGTTTGATGTCAAGAAATAAAAAAAGACACAAAATGAATTGGGCTTTTGAGATGGCCTATGGTTCATGTATATTCTGATCCCGGAGCACCTCAGTGCTGCCCTTTGTATGACATCTAGTCTGCATCTAGTATGCAATAAAAGCCAGAAGATTTTTAACATTTCAATTAATTGTGCCCATGGGTTACAGGGGATTCCCCTGGCCCAGTACCCTTTGGTCAATTACCTGTATTGTACTAAAAGAACTTGACAAGGGTATTGTACTGAAAAGAAGAGGTCATCTAGGCCAGCCAGTCTGCACCTCTGCTCCGAAGAACGAAGACTATGCCGAAGCCGGATTTGGTGACCACAGCAGCCGATTATTAAGTCAGATCACAATGCATGTAAATAATTAAACAACTGGGCATTGGCAATTAGATTTTTAAAGGTTGTATTGAAATGGGCCAAAATATGTGAGGATCAAGACCCCCTCCCCAGCCATATTTTCCTCCAGCGGAAGCCAAATATAACAGAGATCGATTAAACCGACCCAAGACCCACACTCAATACTCAAGGAATCCCTAACAAACTCTAGAAGAGCTCTAGGGTTCTAAGAAACCTTGGTTAAAAAACACAGCCCCAAAGCCATGTCCACCTGCAGTGACCTATATGAAAGCCTAAATCTAAGCATGATCTTCTGACTCACATCAAGTTGGGTGGTGATGTTCCTCTGTCATTGCTAACTTTGCCTAAATCTGAGATGTCCTTTCTTCCCCATAGCCCTCCCGATGCTTTTTCTTCTTGTCTCCCACCCAGTCAGGCTGGTGCCTACATTCTAACACTGTGTGGTATACAATTTAACCTATGATAAACCCTAATCAAGCCTTATAGAGAAAGCCTAGTCTCCAGGTCTGACTATTGTGGTTGCAACAAAAAAGTAATTAACCAAAATCTGCTTTCTTGGCAGCAAATCCATATTAGTTGATTTAACTTTTTCTTTGACAACACGGCTTCTTGGGAGCTTGAAGAACCTCTAAATGTTATTTCATAGCCATTTATTATTATTGTTATTTTATCTCCCAGCTTGTATTATGTTGAATATGCATGGGGTGGGACCACTCTTTTTTTGAACAGCAAGATAGTCAAATGTGGTTGCATAGGGGCAGATAACATACATACTGTATAACTACATCACATCACATATATAACAACCCATATGGTTCTGAAAGGCTGGGCCCTATGGCCTATGTTTGCATCTGAGAGATTTTTATGTTTAGCTCCAAAGACATCGTGAAGAGAAAGCTCCTGCAAAGTAAGTGGACAGTCTATATTATTATAATAGTCTCCGTTGGGTAATTTCCACTCTACTCTACTATTTGGATGATAACTGTATGATTTTGCTTTTTTGGTGACAATGGCCACCATGTAGAATTGGGGTAGATTGAGCATTGACATTTTGACAGATGTCCTAACCCTTCAAGACCCTCATCCATAACTAGATACATTTTAGCTTGCATTTTTCGTCATGGATGTTGAGCTGCCACCCAATGTTCAAATGACTAGATGCCATTGGCTTTCCTAACATTGGGATGTTTCCTGTATGATAGATGTTATAAGCTTGCATATTTGGAAAAGGAGGAAGGTATTTAGAGGAGCCATATTTTTTTAAAATTAGGATTTTAATTATTAACCAAAGTCAACCCTCTATAATTGGGAAATATAGAGTATAAAACCTTTCATTTCCTGTAAAATGAGGGTAAGGGCCTGTTGTCCCCCTGTCTGTGTTATTTATTATTTTCTAATTCAATAGCACATTACAGACTATCTAAACATTTACTATAGAAATTATGACTTTTTTAGGTGCTTTATTACCCGTCTCGTTTGCCGGTGGCGTTGCACGCAAATGAGACAGAGAACATTTTTCAAGCATCGTAGTAAAAACGTCTGAGCCACCGGAGCTTCCGGGAGCGCAATTAAAAGATAATTAGAAAACTTACTTTCTGTCGTTAACACACAGCTATCTAAACACATCCTTATTCAAGCTTGTGAAGGGAGTCCTTTGTCAAAAATAAATGATTTCCGTAAAAAAAGGATAACTTTGATATTTAAAGAAAAGGGCATAAGAAATATACACTCCCTGGTAGAAAACAATCTCACACTCTAATATTTAATTGGACCATCTTTAGCTTTAATTGTAGCTAGTTTTCATGAGCCTATGATATTTTACATTTATTTTCATCAAAAGCTGCAATAATTTTTTCAAAGATCTTGTATTGATTAATGATTGGAGAGTCAGAGCTGTGTAAAGTCTTCTCCAATACATCCCAAAGATTTTCAATGGGGTTCATGCCTGACTTTGTGGTGGCCAATAGATGTGTGACAATGATGTCTCATGCGCCCTGGACCAATCTTTGAGCTTTATGAATCCTGGCATTGTCATCTTGGAATATTCTGTGCCATAAGAGAAGAAAATTTCCAATAATGGAAAAACATGGTTATTAAGTATATTCAGGTGGTCAGCTGATTTCATTTTTTGGGCACACAACATCCAAAATCCAGATTTGGCAAATTAACAGACAAATGAACCAACCCCATATCATAACACTACCCCCATCAGTACTCCAGATCATACCATTGCCCCATAGGTACTCCAGATCATAACACTGTACCACAGGCACCCTAGATCATAACACTGCCCCACAGACCCCCTAGATCATAATACTGCCCCCACAGCACTCCCAGATTGTAACACTGAACCCACAGGTACCCCTGATCATAGCACTGCCCCCACAGGTACCCCAGAGCATAACACTGCCCCCACAAGCTTGGGAACTTTTCTTTGGCCAGGCAGTTTATATAAATATATGGTAGAAAAGCTGGAGAAAATTGATATCATTAAGACTAAATAGGTGGCAAATACTAAATGGTTAAGAAAAAAAAATGCCTTTTAAATATTTTTATCTTTGCAGAAATACAAACTTCTGCTTCCCATTTTGAGTCCTACAAGTCTAACATTGGCCACCACTGGTGGGAGCAAAGAAGCCAAACTCACACTATATTATCAAGGTCACCACATACGAATGCCTGCTTGGTGTTAACGAACACTCAGCGATCATTATCTTTAATTACTTTTGCAAACTGTGTAGTTTGTGCTGCAACAATTCTGTTTGATATGCAATTTCCTGACGCCTTATTAGCCGAAATCCCGAAAATGAAACCCCAGGGAACTGTTGTTTTGCTCTACTTAATTTTGTTTGCAATAATATTAATTGAAATGTGTTTTGCGCACATAAACATTGATTATGCTCAATATTTGCTTGTTTGTAAATACCTTGCATGCTGCTCCAAAGGCGTTTTGTGTAGGGAAAGTAGGCGGGTGTCGTCTGGCTGGACGTTTTATACAGATGGTGAAACGCAGACGTTGATGGGCACTGGTTGGCATATTATGAAGTGCTGAATTTCTTATAGTAGCCAATTGCATTTTGTGATTGGTTAAAGCAGAGATCTCCAAATGTTCTAATGGGTAAGTTTGCTGCACCACACACGTTAAAAGGGATGAATTTTGGCCAGTGGGTGTAGAAGAAAAAAACAGGTGTCAGTGGTCAATTGAAGGAAAAGATGACTTAGTGCTTGTGATAAGTAGGGGGTGAAGTAATGCCCCACTCTTGGTGTCATTGGGAGGAGTAGTGCCCTGTTGTTGGAATTAGTGAAAGTGGTAGTGGCCCATCATTGGTGCCGGAGAATGAGTGTCCCAAAGTTGGTGCTAATGAGTTCAGTAGTGCCCTACCAGTGATGTCAGTGGCAGAAATATTGCCCTATCATTAGTGTCAAATAGTGAAAAAGTGTCCATCACTGGTGACATTAAGAGTTATTTGGCCCTAACATCGGTGTCAATCAGAGGATGAGTGCCCCACTGTTGTTGTCAATGAGTAGAAAAGTCCTCTATCATTGGTGTCAGTGGGAAAAATAGTGCTCCATCCTTAGTGTCAACGAGTGGATTATTGCACCGTCTGTGGGAGGAATAGTGGCCGATCATTGATGCCAATGAGTGAGATGAGTGCCCCATCATTATTGTTAGTGGGAGAAATAGTACCCCATCATTGGTTTCAATAGGTGGAACAGTGCGCCATTATTGGTGTCAATAAATAAAATAGTGTCCCATCACTGGTGTCAATTGGAACGTCCTATCATACAGCTCATTACAGACATTTTTAATAAAAGCAAGCCTAATACTTAGACTATCTGTATTTTAATGATTTTTGTTTAATGAATGCATGGTGTGAATAAATTGTGGTCTTTTATATCCTCCTGGAAATGTGCCTTAATTTTGATAAAAATGCTTTTATTATTAGCATTTAAGACATTTAGCTCTCCATGAATAATTAAGGTGCAAAAACTTTGCATTTGTTTCTAGTAAAATAAATTTTAACCTGAGTGATACTGCATTCTAAAACAGGTTGAGGGTCCATTTAGATCTATTCACTGCGGTAATGCACTTTATGTCAGTCATTAACGTGTGTTACATTAAGGCACCACATTGAAAATGAATGAGATGGCAACTCAATCTGTTGTGTTAAAAGGATCACATGACTATGTTTCTCCAGTGCAAATTACTATTGTGTTCAACCTAGTCCATGTGTTGGAGCGTGGTACAATGGGGACGATGTGGTCCCCTTCTGAACTGAATGACACTCGACATTATGCAACCCACTTTGGGTGTGGGATGGCCATTGTAGACCCACTATTTTCATGTCACCCCAGGCCCCCAGCAAATGTTGCACATAATTCCCCTGAAGTCCTACCCTAAATACCACTCTTTGCATCATTGAGGACTGCCTACCTCTCGAGCAGAATTAAAAAGAAAGAGAATTCTGTGTGACATGTGACTAGTCAAAATCAACATGTATATGGAAAAAAAAGATGCCATGAAAGATTATTAAGGGGATTCAGGGTTTGGAAGAAGAAACTACAATTATATTCATGACTAGGGTAGCCCTGATTTCTTCATCCGAGCTCCCGTTATCTCTCACTTTTCACTTACAAGAGCCAAATAAAATTTAAAAGAATGTCCCATGTGAGCAAAGTTGGTCTGGTTGGAGCTTACACAGGTTTAGAGGATTCATACCCCAACCTGGGCCAACGACAGCATTTAGAAGACCAGCGATGACCATTGAAGGAAGACAAGAGAGTCCTGATATCTCCATATCCATATTGATTTCCTCTGAATATACTGGTTGACCAACTGTCTCTGGCTTCAGTACTTTATGAGCCACTTACTGGGAGTCAGCTAGTATTAAATTCATTGATCTGATGACTGGGACTCTGTTGGTATTGAATCTATTGGATCAGCATGACAGCCAAGTATTGAGCACTTCTAGAGGCATGGGTCACCATTGGAGGTTTGCTTAAACCTCCTGCACATGAACATTAATAATTCTGTAGCTGACAACGTCCCTTTCTCTCACAGAATGCCATACCTTCATATTTATTACATTTACCACTGGGAACAATGACTCATAATTCCCATGCTATGTATAGAAGTATCTGCATGCCCTTTGAAATAGAACTGCAGGATAGGTGACAGGCTGAAACTCTTTACTTCACCATCTCACCACTCCGTAACGAGGAATATAGGTTACCCAACTGAGCTGAACGTACTGGAGGATTCTTTTTAGCCCTACAGACACTGTTAAAAAGACGTTTCTTTTTAATGTGAGGCAGAAGGGGCTTAGGGCA
Source organism: Pyxicephalus adspersus (assembly GCF_032062135.1). NCBI lineage: Eukaryota > Metazoa > Chordata > Amphibia > Anura > Pyxicephalidae > Pyxicephalus > Pyxicephalus adspersus. The sequence goes on along the minus strand of NC_092860.1, from coordinate 7,808,293 downwards.
TCAGCCATTCTGGATAGCTGGGACTCGGGGGAAAAAAAACTCCTTCTTTTACCCCAAATGCATTCTTGTGCAAAAGTCCAAAATCAACTAATATTGACTTTTTGGTTTTACATAGGTCCCAACATATTAAATGATGGACTGGAATCCTGGATGTTTTTGGAAGTCAAACATGGAGAGAGGTTAAAACATTTTGGCTGGAGTTAGGTGTTAATATATGCAAAGGGTCAGTGCCATCATCTACAAAGACTGTTTTGAGTAGTGTTTCTCAACCAGGGTTTCTCCAGAGGTTGCTGGGGGTTTCTTGAGCAACAAGCAGTTTGTGTCCCCCAAGTAAGTTTGACACCAATTATCTTTTTGGATGTCTGTAATGGGTGGCATTCTTCCCAATGGCCACAAATGTAGGAGACATTCTTTCCAATGACTAGCATATATAGTAATGATATAGTAATTATAGCAGGGGTTCCCTAAGACCTGAACATGAGACCTTCCCCCTGTTGAATAGTTGAGAAAGACTGGTTTAGAGTTTTTCATGTATGTGAAGATGCATGTTGATGCCCTCTTTGGGGCAGCAGAAATGTAAAATTATTATTTTTAATGTCCCAAAGTTGATTAGCAGGCAGGCTTTTTATTGGCGAATATACAAGCTACATCTCTTCCTCAATAAAACAAACGCTGAGCAGAGCAGCCTCGCTGCCATCATAGATTAACTCCCATGCGATGTACCAGAGTCACACCATTCTGTCCTTGTCAATCAAGATGGCCAAAGATCTCCAACCTGAGAGAAAAGTAATCTAGATGTTGGCATAGGGTAAGCGAGTTGAGTTCTTCCTGCTAAATGGTGTTGGGCTGACTGGTGTCCTAAATTAAATTCTTGATTCTAAATTCTAGAGTCCTAGATCCCAATCTCAGCAACTAATTTTCTATTGGTTTCTAGATTTTGCAAGCCTTAGAATCTTTGTCATAGTTTTAATAAAAGTGGAAACGGGTATTTCCAAAAATTAAACCTTTCATTTTTTGCACACTGTATGCTGCCTCTCCTTCTAGTTATGAATATCTGGTACCCACAATTTTCTTTTGGCATTTCTCTCAGGTTGTTGTGTTTGTGGGTTTTTTGCTGTCTGTATTCACTCTATATTTGTCCTGATGACCAAAAAAATTGGAGTAACCACTAGAGCAGCAATAAAAGGATTGGGGACACCAGGTACCATGCCAACAACTATATTCTCTTTACATTGTAAAAATTGTGACTTTCAGAGAACCTGCAGGACCAGAAATGAAGGCAAATTCACCACCCCAATAAAATACAAATAGCAAATAAATAAAATATATGATGACCCACCAAAACACCTTTGGTAGCTGGTATTTTGGATTTGGGGAGCAGATGCTGATATGTAGAATCACCGGGCAGTAACCACTACATTTTTTTTTCTTTTTTCTGAACTTCAGTAGTAGGGGTGGTGGCAGTCTGGTTGCTATAGGTGACTCCGGGCCTCCGCTCCAGCTCTTGTCGTTGAGCCCTGCTGTTCTCCAGAATCTTAGTATTCTGTAGCAGCACTAAAGCACAAAAATCTCATTAGCAAGATTTGTTCGGAAACAGAAGAATGCCGGTTAGGAGATGACAATGCCGTGAAAATGATTTCTCCTCTACCTGTACCAAGAGAGAGCCACTTGTCTCCCGGACGTATCTGTCACTGCCGCCGCCACCGCCGCTTTCTGATCCCCCGCCTTGTCCCCGCTGCTCATCATATTGTTTTGTGATTCTGCTCTCAATTCCCTTTACTCCTTGTTCTCTCCGTCTCATTTCTCGTCACTTTGTCTTCCTCCGCCTCCTATTTGCCGCTTTGTTTCACTGCACAATGGAATGTTTACAGTCGCTTATTTAAAATTCTCACACTTTCCCCGTTTCGACGCAGGATGCGCACGTGGTGCGAAAAATTTGTGCATTGCTGTCCCCCCCCCCACCTTATCATTGATAAACCAGGACTAGAGTATCATGTCTGGATCTCCCCCCACCCTTTCCAAGGGACGCAAGGCAGAGCTTAGCATACTTTCAGCCTTTTCAGACAAATATATGTTATTCTAACCCTGGCAAATAATCCAAATTTCCCTTATCAAAAATCGGCCAATGGCAATCACCTTATGTCTTTATACAACTCAATATCCAACAGATTTCAACAAACATCTGATCAGATTGCCACCACTGCTACCTTTATACCATGCCATCCGGTTCAATTGGCCTTCGTCCACTGTTGGTTGTTGAACGATTTTACTGATCAATGTTTAGGTTGATTGGAACTACAGAAGGCCAGTTGAGTGCCAGCTGTGAGCTGCAGACATCACATCCTAGATGGCTCTGGCATTTTGCATATTTGGATATGTGTGTAGAGTACATTATATGCACATACAACCATGTGGGCAGTTTGTTTTTTAAATGAATATTTTTATAAGAGAATGTCTTTAGGCTTTAGGTGCAGGATGATTTTTTCTTGTGATCCAATAAACAGTTGGACATGAATTAAAACCAGCAGTCAACGATCATAAATGACCAATATTTGGGTTTCCAGTTGGATGCAGATAGATATGTGTTGGAAAATATCAATGCAATTCACTGGTCACAAACATTCAAATTTGACCAGAATCCCAATCACTATCCAAGCCAAAGGATCGGAGTAGGGGAATATTTTGAGAATTAAAACAATTATTATTTGGATTGATCAGGTAGTCACAACTTTGACATGAACCTTCTCGTGTCCACCAGGCCTTATTGTTCTAAAAGAAACATTAGTGCTTTGAAGGTTCCATTCCAGGGATGAGACCTTCCAGGGGCGACTCTCCAAAAGTCAGAAGCAGCTATTAAGTTTTGTTGTGGTCCTGATAAAAGTTTTCAAGCTGCTCATAGAGAAGGAGATTTCCCCAGCCTGGCAGAGCAGCAAAGTTGTGACTCCTCCCTGCTTTTTAGACGAGAGTCACTGACTCAGCAAGTGCTGCTTCAAACTACATTGATGATACTTCACTGAAGAGACAGATTATGAGACAATGAAGCGGTACAGCCCGGACAAATATATTATTTCATTCAAAAAATTTATTCGCTGCACCGAGTTTCTATTTTCATCAACACAATGGAACAAACGTCCCTTTAAACCCTCTTCTGTCTATTTATGTCCCTGAGCCACATTGGTCTTCCACCTTTCAATGCATTTTTTTTTCCTTTTTTTGTCTCTTGTTCAAAGTGTTTATTACAAAGCTGTTTTCAAATTGTCCCATTGGCTTTGCTGAGGAGTCGCTTTATGGAAGCTGTTGTTCTGTATTACATGACCCTCTTTCAAAGCATTTTTCAGTGAAATGCACACTCGTAGTAATTCAGCACAGGGTAGTTGACCTAAGCTGCCGAATCACTTGAATTCAAAAATGCCAGGAACTGCAAGGAAATCTCAGCGTAGAGATTATCGCCTATTCAAGGCATCCAAGAAGCTCAACATAATGCTGTCCACCAAGTCTTGGGTGGAATTGACCTTTGATGGCTAGAAACAAATGCCATCTTTTTGGGAAATTAGGTGTATCTTTAAACATTTTTGTTGTTTACAGTAGTAAAGAAAGGTGAGAGGTTTTAACAGGTTATTACTATGGCCTAGAGCCACTTTCTGTCCAGGTAGGCCGCAGTTACAAACAAAAGTTCTACATTATCCAAAATCTCCAACTTTCACGTCTTTATGGCAATGTTCGCTACATACACACACTTTCAGGTGATTTATTTAGTTTTCTGTGAACTTCGACCGCACAAATGACCATATGGTACAGTGCAGCTTTCCAGGTGAATGTGCCCCAAGCTGGTTCGTTTCAGGTTCACCAAACCAATGTTTATCTTGCCAACCACTTGGATGACTCCTATCATTGTCATGAATGTTTAACCTATCACAGAGATCCCAGTACTTCCCATGAAAAAGCCATCTTTGTTCAGGCATTATCTAGGGTCACCATTGGGCTTGAGATACTATCTCTTGGATAATACAGTAAATTCTTGTGCCAGTGCTATTATTGGTTGCGTTTGCAAATGTCTGAAATCTATCAGCTCCTGTTTTAGCATCTCATCTTATGACTTGACTAATGACTTGACAATGTTATGTTGACCTCTCAGCCTAGAGCAGCCTTTCTTGACCTTTTTATCTTAGGGGGAACCCTTGGAATGACTTTCAGGTCTTCAGGAACCCCTGCTATAATTATTAAACCCACAGCTCACAGTATATTAGTGTGGTGGTCAGTGAGAAGAATTCCTCTTGCATTGCTGGCCATTGGGAAGAATGTCACCCTTACAGATCATTAGTATCACTTAAACTGACCTGAGAAGCAAAGATTGCTTATTGCTCAAGGTTGTGGAAACACTGGTCTAGATAGTCACCGAGCTCAAGAATGACTTTTTACTGATAAAAGGTGGCGCTTCATTGAAAAACAATGATAATTGTAGATTATGACACGTCGGGAATTGATTAAAGGAGACTCAGGAAAGTACAGAAAGGTCTACAGTATTTCCATTAGCATTTATGTGGCTGTGAACTGTGGTTTTGTCCCCGCTGAGTGCCATCTATCCCTCTATGACCATTATCCATCTCCAGTGTTCTATTTCTGGAACAAGTCTACAAAACTTCTCTGTAACCGGAGTTATAAAATGTTGAACATTTTCTTGTTGTATAGTGCGTCTGTATAGATTCTCGTATTTCTTCCATACCTCAAGACTTTTTATGTTTTTTTTTTTTCTATCAGCCATCACAAAACACAGCCAGACGAGGATTGGGTTTTGTGATCGTTGTAATAAAAGCATGCTTCCTCTGAAGACAGGCACTTGAACGGCAGATCTGTCACTTAGTCTTCCTCCCGTTACGAAGATCGCACAAGCGCCTGCCCTCGGGGCGCCTTGCTTCGCTGCTCTCAAATCTTTTAGCTTCAATAAAGTGTTTTTTTTATTTCTTCACTAAGTAGAACCCCGCATAGCATCCTCCTCTGCTTACCGCCATATACCTGTTGTGATAGGACAGTACGTGCATTAAACTACTTACGCAGTTGATCTGGGCCACATCATTGTAAGATATCTTGGCTTATGTTGAAAATATTCTTACGCTGTAATGCTAAGGCAATATTCGAGCTGTGGGGGCCAATAAAGCATGTAGGTTGTGTTGGGTTATGGTGGGTCTGGCTGCAGCCGGCTCGTAAGCCACAGACATCTATCTGGCCAATGGTTTGCCAAGTCTAAGATCCATTAGACATTATATGTTTTAGAGTTCCCACAATTGGGAAGGCCTTGGTTGTCTGTGGGCTGTTTCTAAAACATGAAGAAATTGCTTTAATGCTCTCAATCATTTAATATTGTTTTTTTCTTCTCTGCCTACCACCATGTACCTGCTGTGAGAACAAGCTATGACAATACATGCCAGCTTACAGCCAGTTGCTAATATACACAATGGGCAGCATTATTATTGGCTGCTGTTTGTCAGGGACAGTACCACCCCTGAGGATCATCAGCCTATTGGAACACTACCAACTATGTAATCTAGCAATAGGCTCCCATTGAAGTCCAGCCAAAAGGTTTGGAAGTCTGTAAAGAATTTTCGCTGAGCCTGTAGTGAACTGAACCTGGTCATAGATATAGGAAGTGAGACAAAACCTTCCCTATGTAGTCACATATAGTAACACAAAATATAAAAATTAAATGGTGTGAGAATTTAGGAATTCCATATAGTTTTTGGTATATTATCTAAAAATAGAAGGCAGACTGGCACTTTAAAATGGCACTGTCGTAGGCAGTGAGTTAATGGTGCTGCAACTTTAAGACTTTAGTTTGTCAGAGTAAGCAATGCTAAACAAAGACAAGGAATAAATATTTGAACATTGAATTTTACATTGATGCCTAAAGAGACCCTGCCAGATCTCTAACCAAATGAAACAGCCATTTGTAAGTTGCTTTGTCATTTGACCATTCTGATAATGTCAGATTCCTATACCCCCCACCCCCTTACCACACAATATTGTTCCTTCCCTTAATCGTATACATTACAGAACTCCACAATAATATACAAGTCTGAGGAAGGAACAATAGTCTGTGGCAGGAGGACATCATCATCTAACACTACCTGAAATACTGAACGCCAAACACACTTACCAAGGCTGCAGCTAGAACAGAGGGGAGGTAGAGGATACCGGTTACTGATGTACACCTCCTCTCTCGGTAGTCTCATATCCTCCTTTGGCTTACAGTACCATCTGTATGCTGATGACACTCAAATCTATCTGTCCACCCCTGACCTGTCTCCCTCAGTCCTGGATAAGGTCTCATGCTGCCTGTCAGCCATCTCATCATGGATGTCTGACCGATTCCTGAAACTCAACCTGGATAAAACAGAACTCATCATCATCCCCCCTCAAATTCCAAATCTCCCCCTGACATATATCTAACTGGTAACAACACTGTTATTCGGCCCTCCCCTCAGGCACGTTGTCTTGGTGTCACCTTTGACTCGGCCCTCTCATTCACCCCCCAAATTCAGAACATTTCCAGGTCCTGTAACTTTCACCTGCATAACATCTCCAAAATCTGTCCCTACCTGTCCCCTGAGACCACCAAACTCCTTGTACATGCTCCTATCATCTCTGGCCTGGACTACAGTAACCTCCTCCTCTCTGGTATTCCACTAACCCGACTCTCTCCTCTACAATCTATTATGAATGCTGCAGCCACACTCATCCATCCTTCCCTCCGCTCCTCTTCCGCTGCATCTCTTTGTAGATCTCTTCATTGGCTTCCATTTCACCTGAGAAATTCATCTCCTGTGCTTTGCCTTCAAATCCCTCCACAGTTCTTGTCCCACTTACCTTTCTGACCTGATTGAAAAATACTCCCCCAGTCGCTCTTTTCTCTTCTCCAATGACCTACTAATGACTTCCTCACTCATAACCTCATCACACGCACGGCTCCAAGACTTTTCTAGAGCTGCACCGACTCTCTGGAATAGTCTTCCTCAACCTATTCGGCTTGCTCCTACTTTCTGCTCATTTAAAAGAGCGCTCAAACCCATCTTTTCATACTTACCTACCCGTCTTCTTCTCACTACTTCCCACCATTCCATATGCCCCTCCTGTTGTGTGATACTTCCCCCACCTCCTAGATTGTAAGCTCTTCAGGGCAGGGTCCTCTCCTCCTGTGTCACTCTCAGTATTCGGCTGTTGTTTGCAACGCCTATTTATTGTACAACACTGCGTAATATTTTGGCGCTTTATAAATCCTTTTCATTATTATTAATAATAATAAGATAAATGAATAATGTATACGTTTTTTTTTTTTAAGGAATGGTTTGTTTAAAGAATTGTTAAGGATCTCTTAAGGCTCAACTATGATCGTCTCTCTTTAAGAATCTTACATAGTTGTGCAGCACCCGGAGCAGTTGCCTGTTCCACATAATCGGCATATTGCTGCATTATTCCAATAGAACTAATTGCCGGCGGCTATGAAGCAGCTGTCAAAAGACTATATGGAGCGTGCGTCTACTGATGTCACCCGTCTGCCATTCTCCATTAGGTCTCTGCGCCTATATCAGACTCCGCTACACAGAGCTGGTCATGATCCTATTTGGCTCTCTCGCTGCAAGCGCAGTGCCGACTCTGTTTCTCTGATGGAAGGTGGGAGTCAAGGCCTGAGAGGAAAACAATGCAAACTTCTCTCGCCTGACGTAAAGCTCAGACCGCCATCAGGACAGCTGCCATAGGCAACAGTGCCATCTAAAGACAACGGCCAAAAGTACAGGAATTATTTCTTCATCGACTGCGAGAAGGTGTTGGATTAAAGACTAATTGTATTTTATAATCGCCTTATATCAGTGGCGCTTTAGCATCATGGCTTCCTTGGGCATGCACACATGGGTGCTCATATCATGCAT
>NC_092860.1:7722598-7799952 GCF_032062135.1 Pyxicephalus adspersus | reverse complement strand
GCTTCCTTAGGCATGCACACATGGGTGCTCATATCATGCATGTGCACAGCATTCACTGTTTAACATACACTTAGAAGCAATCAAAAGCATCTTAATAGAAACCAGTATATTGGATGTAGACAACGGGTTTCCCCACAAGTCTATTATTTTTTATTTTCTTTTATTGAAAGTATGTAGAAACATTTTTAGGAGCCAGTCTGCCTAATGGTGAGGTTAAAATAAAAGTTGGCAGTATGTGGTGTCCAGTACCAGCTCCTAACTTTTGTCTTGTACAGCCAATGTTCCCTGCCCCTGGCAGTTGAGGATTTCATGTCCATTGTTTTGGGTTTTAGATCCCTTGTTATCTTCCCTGATGCGACAAATTCATTAGGATGAATTGGAAATGCAGTAGGTTGGAGCTGCTCATAATGGATGCAGCCAGGCGTAGAGACCCAAGGACTTGGTGCAGGGATAGTTAGAAACTCTTTAAATTAACGTAGTAGGGGTACAGACTCGGAAACTCAGCAAAGGGGTAGTGGGAGCCATTTATATTGGGCACAGCAGCTGCACAGACCCAGAAACTTGGTATGAGAATGGAAGTACCCTTTGTTATAGACGCAGTGCAGACCCAGGAACTTTAGAGCTCCTTATGATGGGCCCCGTAGGTACAGGGATGGTGGAAGCCCATCATATTGGGCACATCAGATCTCCAGAACCAGGAACTCCCCAAAAGAGTTTCTACGAATAAAAGAAGTTAGGCCTAATATTGCTAACACTCCCAGATAAGTATCTTTGCTTGTAAAACAATAACAGTCCAAAGAAATCTGGATGTGCCTTAGGCTGGTGTTAAGTTTTGATATTTTTATTTCATGCCAGGTGATATAACAGCTGTTTAACAACCCCTCAACCAGTGTTTCTCAGCATTTTTAACATGGGGGAACCCCTGAAAAAATTTTGGATATTTAGTGAACCCCTGGCGATAATAATATTCACAGCTCACGGTACATTAGTATGGTGATCAGTGGTAATAATTCCTCTTACATTGCTGGGAAGAATGTCACCCCCACAGATAGTCAAATAGATCATTGGTGTCACCTAAAACAACCTGAGAGTTACAAACTGCTCATTGCTCAAGGAACCCCTAGCAACCTCTGGAGGAGCCCTGGTTGGGAAACACTGCTTTAAACCTTGAAATACCCATTTTGGGGGCCGATTGTGACATTTTCCAATATATTTTTGCTTGTGTTTTGAAATGCAATCTATATTTCTCCATAAATCATCGCTGGACAATACCTTCCAAACAGAGATAGATCATACTGCTTACAATCCAGGACCTTGGTTGCCCCAGGGCAAACATTTTATGACTTCTCCCAATACAAAAATACTACAATGCAGAAATCTAATTAATATCCAAATACATCATAACTGCACCATACTAAAACAAGCTTTACATTGTAATACTATAAACATTAATAGATCTCAGTACACATCAGTGCTTTACATTTTAATCAAGAGCGTGATTATATACAATATAGATCAACACAATCACAGTTAAAGAGATTGATGTAGCAAGAAAAAAAATGTATACACTCATAATTAGGATTATGATTATGTGCGGTGCCATACAAAAGAAATTCATGCAATAATATTATGAAGGCAGCAAGATAATTATATACAATGTCAAACTCATAGAGACTGATATATATGAATTTGCAGTAATGCGATGATAGACTTAGGTATTTAAAAAAAAAAGCAAAAACTGTAAATTAACATCGGAGTCAATGGGGGATGGGGTCCTAATGGTCAGTTTGTTTGGGTGAGGTTAAGTTTTAGAACACCTCTATGATTATATTGCTATCTAAAAAAGTTAGAAATCTGCCAGGAAAAAAAAAATGTGACCAGGGTCCTAGTCTTCCTCTAGGCTTCTAAAAATGCATTTTCAGACCTCATTCCAATTAAATTCAGTGCAGTCCACTGAGCTTCACATAGTATACAAGGATATGAGACCTTGCATGGTGAGCACAGTATGGTGTTCCCATTTATATGTTGCGGTGTGTTTTCACGACTCGTTGCTTCATGCATTTCTGTCATTTTTGTTGTGCTGCCCCAATCAATGTAATGAATAGGATCAGCAATGCAACGGACAGCCAGGTGCTGTGCATTGTGGTATAATGCATGGTATCTGAAATTTTTGGGAATGAGACCTTAGTTTGCATTGTTGGAAAGTTTCCTATCTTGTAAAATGTCAGCAGAACAAGAAAAGGAGGTCTCTCTCAACCCAAATGAGCAGTTTGCACTTGGCCAGATTGATTTTACAATCTGTAAGGGACCTAAAATACAGTACAGGTATGCAATATTTTGCTTTTCTAATCAAGAGGCACAAACGGTTTTACCACGGGACAGTTATGAGCTCTTGATCAGTCTTGCTTGATCATCGATATAAATGATATTTGCCAACACATCCAATCAAAGACCCAAAAACTGATTGCCAGGGTAAGCGTTAGGTTATAGTGCTTTGGTGATGATAGTATTCCAGGTTAATGTTAAGCCTAGGTTTGGGGTTCAAATTTATGGGGGGATCTTTTTTTATGCTAAAAACTTGAGCAGAGAGCTATCATGTGTCGAGTCATTGGTGCCAAAAAATATTCCATAAAAAAACTTTCAACATTCAAATCAAACTGAATCCAGGATTTTTTTTTTATTTTCCTTCTTCTCTATTATCCAAGGTTGTGACACAGTAATATTTGTTGTTTTTTTTTTTTTGCGGTTGATCCCATAATTGTTTGTCTTTTATTGCTTTTTTTCAGCCCAGCTACGTAACTGCGGCCTCTCCACCTAGATGGTCACTGAACTCTACCGGGAATCCTTCCGTGCTTACAGCAGGGGGTACCTTGTTCCATTTATAGTGGAGAGCCACGGTTGTCTTTTTCATTTTCAGTTGTACATCTAAACAGCAGGATATTAACAGTCTGTGCTCCACTTCTTCGAAGAAACATGTCTCAACAAAATATTGTACGTCATTGACGCATCTCACCCCTGAGTAGACGATGAATGGAAATATTTTGAAAGCTGATGAATTGCTCTTTTATTGTGCCCTGATCTTCTTCAGTTTTTCTGCCCTGATATTTCTTTGTTTTCTCATTCCGATCCTTCTCCATATTGAGGGGTGAATTTGCCCCAATATGGTTTGTTGCTAATTTCACAATTACAAGCACTTTACAGACATCAGTGTTCGTTCTCTATAGAGGGCAGATGGGGAACGAGCATAAGGTATCCCGTTGTGCCTCCATTTTTTAGAGACCATAGAGGTTTTTCCTGGCAATCATTTAGTAATCTGGAAAGATGGCTCACTAAATGATGTTGGGAGCAGCTGTAGAGACTCTAGAGCAATATTTCTCAACATGGGGGAACCCTTAAAATAACTTCACGTCTTAGGGAACCCATTCTATAGCTACTATATCCACAGCTTACAGTACATCATCATGGTGGCAATTGGAAAGGACACCTCTTACATTGCTGGCCATTGCAAAGAATGTCACCCTTGCAGATAGCCAAAAAGATCATTGGTGTCACTTACACTGACCTAAGAGTCCCAAACTGCTCATTGCTCAAGGCCCCCCCTAGCAACCTCTGAAGGGCCCTGGTTGAGAAACACTGGTCCAGATTTTCACCAAAGACAATCACAAGTTTTCATCTCAGTACGTCTCTGGAATCTGTACAAATCTTTGCTATAGGTGAACGTCATTGAAGTCAATTGTTGGGAACTTTATTATTCTTCTTACAGTAATAAATAAACTATAGGAAAAAAAGCCAGTGGGCACCAGTCATTCATACGCTGGTGGGGAGAGGGTCTTTTTAGCCAGTTTTGAGAACAACATAATCTCACAAATCCTTTTAATAACATGTCTGGGTTGCCTTAAAGCCATGTTGATGTTACAAAACAGTACAATTTTCACAGTGGCTGTGGAATTGATTTTTTTCTTTTAAAATTAGCTTGGCTTACATACAGCAGCATCACCATCATCTAATTTATTTCAGTTTGGTACTTTGAGCTACTTCACCTGATTTTTTTATCAAGCAGAAATAGGCCTAAATTGGTATTTTGAAGCTGTGGCCATCCTGATATGTTGTAAAGTTTAATAAAATGTCAAAACATGTCCAAATCACAACCACACATTCGCCGCACACCCACGTCCCCAATTATTCTACCAATTATCAGGATATATAATTATATATAGAAAAAAAGAAATTGGCCAGCGCCAGGGGTAAGCGAGTAAAGACTTGAACTGACAGCCAGTAAAGAGAGACATGGCAGGTTTTATCTTGTAATTAAAAAATTTGATTGTATTATCTTTCATAACATACCCAATTTTTTTTTTTTACAGATACAATAGTAAGTGGTTGTAGTGTAAGAGGGCACGAGAGAGCACAGTGAGGTTTTTTTGCTGAATATTTTGATAATGATAGATTTCTTGAAATAGCCAAATATATTACATTTTGGCTGGATATTCTGTTGGCATTTTTTAAGCCACAATTACAGAGCAGTAGAGAAGGCAGGCTTTTTTTAGTGCAATAACCATTTTCAGTGTAATCTATTTCAGGGAATAGCAAAAAATAGCAAACCTGCTCGCCTCTCTCTACTACTCCCGCATGCAGAAGCACTGCCGCCCTAGGCTTGTCTGAGTTTTTTTTTTTTTGGAATTGTCCAAAGTGTATTGTAAAACTTGTCAATAATGGGAATAAAAATGGGGTTTTTGGGTGCCTCTCAAAACAAAGGAGATCATAATAAAAGAAAATTAAAAGTCCCCTGCTGAAAAAAAAAAGAAACATGAAATCACAATATCCTAAACACAAAAAAACTGAAAACCATTTATACAGTGGGGTCATGGGAGCACATTGTACTGTTGAGTTTGCTTTTGCTTGTAAACTGTAAATATTCTCGGTAACTCCCGGAATATATACCCTACCACCCTGCAATTTGCAGAAATGTAGTACTCTATAGCATGGAATAGAATTTCTTCATTCTCCATGCTCACTGTTATAACACCACCTGACAAATTGCCACTGGGAACACAAGCATTTGAAGTGGGGGGCTGATACATATCAACGGTCCCATTATTGGCCATTGTTACCCTGCTGATCACGTTTGAGTGGTTGGACATGACATTATAGGTTGCAAAACGTGGGAACTGCAAACTCAAACCTCATCTCCTTTACTCATTTGCATAGCTATCACATCCTAATATTGTCCTTGTATCATATTTTGGTTTTGCTTATGTCCCAGTCTTATTTTCTTCATGTGTTGAGGATAATTTCCTATTCTTGTTCGGTCATTGCGCCCTGATGCTGCTCAGTTATCCATTTGTGATCTTTCTCCGATATCTTTTTCTGATCTTGTCCAATTTCTTCCGTCCTGAATCGTATTTGTCATGTCTTGATCCTGATCTTGGTTACTTATTGTGTTCTGATCTTGCTCAGTTATTAAATCCTGATCTTACTCCAGTATCACGCCATCATTTTGTTTAATTCCCAGGCTGTTATTTAGTTGTGATCTTGTTTTATCAACATGTTTGATCTTGTTTTGTTATTGTGTCCTGATCTTGTTCAGTTATCATGTCTTGATCTTGTTCAGGTATTGAATCTTTATCTTGTTCGGGTATTGTGTTTTTTATTTTGTTCAGTTTATGATGTCTTAATTTTTTCAGGTATCCTGTCCTGATCCTGCTCGATTGTGTTTAGTTATCGCGTTCTGATCTTCTTCAGTTATCGTGTTCTGATCTTGCTTAATCATGTTTAGTTATTACATTCTGATCTTGTTTAATTACCGTTTTATCCTGAACGTATTTATCATGTCCTGATCTTGTTTAGTTACTGTGTTCCCATCTTGTTCAGTTTTTCTTCCCTGATCTTGTTCAGTTACTGTGTCGTAATTTTATTCATTTCCTTATTCAATTATCGTGTCTGGATCTTACACAGTTGTCTTGTCCTGATTTTATCTTGTTCCATTATCATTTCTTGATTTTAAGTTGCCTATGGTGTCCAAAACTTGATCATGTTCTGGTATTGTTTCCTGTTCTTGCTCAGTTATCGTGTCACCATATTCCTAAATACTGTTCAGTTGTTGTATCCGAAAAAACAAGACCAGTTTCTGTGTCCAGTTCTTCTTTATCAAGTCTTAATCTCATTTATTGCATCCTGATCTTGTTAAGTTATCAAGTCTTGATCTTTGTTAGGTTTTGTGTCCTGAACTTGCTTAGTTGTCATATCTTAATTTTACTTGATCCGATCTCAGTTATCCTGTTGTGACCCTGCCCAGGTATTGTGTTCTCATCCTGTTTAGGTATTGTGTCTTGATCTTGTTATCATGCCCTGGTCTTGCTCTGTTTTGGTGACCTGATCTTCCTTTGGGTATCAAGCCCTAATCTTGCTCAGTTATCATTTCCTTCTCTTTCTCAGCTATCCTGTTCTGAACTTGCTTCACTATCATGCCCTGATTTTGATCAGTTAACCTATGCTGATTTTGCTCAGTTGTTGTATCCTGATTTTTGTCAGCTCTGATTTTGCTCTATTATCATGCTCTGATTTAGCTTTATTATCGTGCCCTGATTTTGCTCCATTACCATGCCCTGATTTTGCCCTATTATCATGTTCTGATTTTGCTGCATTATCATATTATCATGCTCTGATTTTGCTCTATTACCATGCCCTGATTTTGCTCCATTATCGTGCCCTAATTATGCTCCATTACCGAGCCCTGATTTTGCTCGATTACCGAGCCCTGATTTTGCTCCATTACCGTGCCCTGATTTTGCTCCATTACCGTGCCCTGATTTTGCTCCATTACCGTGCCCTGATTTTGCTCCATTACCGTGCCCTGATTTTGCTCGATTACCGTGCCATGATTTTGCTCCATTTTCGTGCCCTGATTTTGCTCCGTTATCATGCTCCGATTTTGCTCCATTATCATACTCTGATTTTGCTCCATTATCATGCCCTGGTTTTGTTCTGTTATTACGCTCTGATTTTACTCCAATCTTTTAAAGTTATTTTGTCTTCAGCATGGTCAAAGTACTATAAATGGTCAGTCTCTAATATTGTGTATTGATTTTTCTTAGGTATCCTGTATTGATCCGGCTCAATTATTGTTTTTTTCTAACCTTGTTAAGATTATTGTATCTTTAACATGTTCAGATATTGGGTTGTTCATGTCTAGTTATTATGTCTTGATCTTGCTTAGTTTTTGTATCCTGCTCTTTGTCAATACATAAACAAATCATCCACCAAAACAGTTGGGCTATCCAGTGAATAAAATTAATGGGATGGATGTTTCTCCTGCAGGGAATGCCTGATGACTTCACATTCCAACGTCTTTCCATACTGGCTTCAGAGTAGGATTTCAGTGGCTTGATAAAAAATAATAAATGTACAAACTCCAATATGTAAAAATACAGAACTGATCAATTTTGGGGTTAACCAGTAACAGCCAAGAATTTTAGAGAAATACAGACAGTAAGGGGCGAGAGGAGACTCTTTCAGGCACTTCCATGCTACATTGCTGATGTTCACCCAGTAATGGAATATTTGTGAGTGAAGATGATCAGGGTGTTACTCATATTATTGTGTGATCAGAGGAACAATCTTTTGTCTGAACATTTCTCATTTTTTGTAAAATGTGAAAGCAGTAACGAATAAAAGCTAAAGAAATGTATCTGGAAATTGAACATATTCTTCATTAAAAATAAGCAGTATGGTGTGGTCTCCAAAAAGACATTGCAGGACCAATGAGGTTGTAATTGTGCACCTGTCAGCAGACTCCCAGCATTACTTTGACCTGATTGGGCAATGCAGTTTACCAGATATTGCAATGCCGAGAAATACTTAGATTAATGCAGGTGATTATAGCCAAAACTCACCCTTCTGCACTCTGATTCTCTCTTGTATTTGCCTGGATGCCCTCAGTTCACAATGCAATAGCAAGCATCGGCACCATTTTCTGAAACATTTGTATGTAAATATGGGGGAATTTATATTATCTGTAGCCCTTAGTACAGGTCTAAAATCTGTTTTTTATTTTGCAACAGAATCGACTATACAGGAAAAAGAGCCCTTAAAGTCCTGTAGCTCTTCTTTAAATGTGGATAGTGAATAATAGAATCTATATAAAGTCACAACACAGTCACAAAAGAGAATTATAGAGGCCACTGTGCGTGTTTGCAAGCTCTAATTTCACACACATTATGTATCCGCTCTGGGCCCTTTGTGCCTTCGTTTGATTGAATTTCATCCTCGGCTTCCATGGCTTTTTTTTTTTTTGAAGATTGTAGCTCCACGTGATTGGTTCAGGTCTCCCTCCGGCTCTTCATCAAAGGGCACAATACTAAGGTGTATGTGTTAATAAGACTTCTCGCTGAAATGGATCATCAAGAGATGACAAGAAAAATGGGAAAAAAAAGAAAAACGTTTATACTTTGCATAGGGAGGGGAATGAGTAGGGAATCAATGAGTGAGCCAGTGCTACATGATCTGGTAAAGTTGAAGTAGAACTCCAGAAGAAAAAAAATCAAAATACTTGAAATGTTCTGTTTCCACCTGTCAGATTTCTGCCATTGAATGCACTTTGGATAACTAGCAAGCCTTTATACACAACACACTATGTTGCTTCTTCAGAGTAAATTTTACGTACCTAGTCTTTCTGGGTATGGTGAACCATGTGGCCTCTTCAAATGGTGCTGGCTTGGGCCTGTACAGCCAATGGCCAGACCCAGCCAATATCATATGATGGAGGGGTCACCAACCTTGTGTAAGCTCCAACACCATTTAACCCCAAGTTACCATAAGGTCGTATAAGTTATAGTTAACATCACCATTTTTACCCCCCATTCTAATGTTTATTCAACACAGCTTCAATATTCCTGGTCCTTCCGGGTATGGGGAAACATGTGGTCTCCTCCCACAATGAAGTGCTTGGACCTGAACAAACAATGGTCAAGGCCAAGACACTATCATATGAAGGAAGGGTCACCAAACTTGTGTATGCTCTAACACCCTTTAACACAGAGCTAACATGGGGTCATATTTGATAAGCAACAAGGTAAAGTCATCATCACCATTCTTCATCCTCCCCACTCTTTTATTTCTTTGAAGCTGTCCAGGTATGGGGAAGCATGTGTCCTCTTCATATGATGCTGGCTTGGGCCTGAACAGTCAATGGCCAGACCTTGACACTATCATATGGTGGAGGGGTCACAAATCTTATGTAAGCTTTGACACCATTTAACAATGAGATACAATGGTGTCGTATCTGATAAGGAACAAGTCATAGTCAACATCACCATTCTTCACCCCTACTCCTTTATTTGGAGCTGCTTCAGTGTTTCTGGTATGGGGAAGCATGTGGTTCCCTCCCATGATGAAGTGCTTGGACCTGAACAAACAATGGCCAGGCCAAGACACTATCATATAATGGAAAAGGTCACCAACCTTGTGTAAGCTCCAACATCATTTGACAGAGCTAACATGGGGTCATATCTGATAAGAAACTAATTGTCACAAGTATAAGTGGGTCAAGGGGTAGACTTTTTATTGACAATGGTCTATATATAAGGTAGACATTCATCAAATATTGGCAGAAATTGGTTCACCACCAGAATATTTAGATTTTTGCAGCTGCCCATTCTAGACTATCTTTAAAGCACTTCGGTCAGAGGTGAAGATAAGACCATATGGCAATATGAAGCTCTGTGTAACTGGTGTCAGGCCAATTGATGGGTTAGGTTGCATCCCATGTAATGGTTAGAGGATGCAGAAAACCAGAAAGATGACTACAGCCTAAATCTAACTGAAACTGGTAAAAAGAAGAAAAGTTAGACAAAGCTTTTCCTATACATATTTATTCTAGTTTAATTTTTTCCCCCAATGTTCTCATTTAAATGGCATCACCCCAACAGACAAAGAAATAAGCTTGTCTTGAGCTGAAAATAATGAATATTTTGCAGACAAGTTACATACACGGACCCTCCCGTGCACACATGGCATGAGGACACCCGGGTTAATTATCAGCGAGAGAGTTGATCTTGCCAAGCTTGGGCACTTGTTTTTATCTGCCTGTCACGGATACAGAGCCTGCAGTGCCTGTGTTATTGGCCTGGGGAGATACCAGGATTACCGGCTGCAACCATAAGCTTATTAAACATCCCTAATAAAGCGCAGAAGCCCAAAAAGGAGAACGGTGTCAGGATAAAGCTAGATTAGCTGCTGTGGTTGCAGCATAGCCTGCATGACCTATTTTTCTAGATTGTAGTCTTTGCACGGTTGATGGGTAACTCAACTTTACATACACTCACCAGCAATTTGTTAGAAACAATATTCTAATACAGAAGCAGGCCTCCCATTGTTTTAAACAGTCTCAGCTTGGAATAGCTTGCATTCCATAGTCCATAAACTTTTCTAAGTTGTAGTATTTGTAGATTTGTCAACTGTACCATACTTCTAAGAATCTCCCATTATTCCATATCCCAAAGGTGTACTGGTGGAATCAGATCTGGCGACTAGTCCACCATATCTGTGCTTTAGAAGAACTCTACATACAACTAAGTTATATTTTTTTTAGTTTTGGAGATCATGTGCCTATTTCAGCCTCCATTTTCAGTTGTTGGCTTGCAGCAGTAGACCCCAGCATGGTCTTCTGGCAGTGGAGCCCATTAACCTTAATCTTTGATATGTGCATTCCTTTTTGTGCTTTCTGCTCTGGTGACTGGTCCGCCATCTTTGTGCTTTAAAATATATCAAAATACTGGAATCATTTTTCCAGTTTTGGAGATCCTGTGGCCATTTCAGCCTCCATTTACTGTTCTTGTCCTGCAGAAGTAGACCCCTAACATGGTCTTCCGATGTAGCCCATAGGCATCAAGGTTTGGCATGTTGTGCATTCTCCTTTTCTGCTTACCATGGTTGTAAAAAGTGGCTCATTTACCGTAGTCTTTCCAAACCATACAATTCTCATCAACTAGGCTTTTCATTTTAGATAAAGTAGTGAGGGGCTCACCTGGGAGATTTTCCATATCTTCCTGTCCCTATAACACCAAATAACCAGTATAGGATGTTCTAACATTACGGTCTCATTCATTTATCACACCCACTTTGTGTTACCATTGTAACAAAAAAGGGACCCCACAAAGCTGTATATTGAAGAATTTGTAAGTTTCCCATGCTGTCCTCCAAGCTGCACAAAGGGCACCTTCCCACCACGTAAATATTTGGTGCTCTTCTAATATGTAATTTTGGTGCATTTTGCTGCTGTGATTACACTTTTGTGAACAGAACCATTACAATTTTTTTCTATTGACTTCAGTGGATTTCCGATTCAGAATCCAGAATTTAAAGACCTAGGAAAAGGTACGGAGGCAAATTCTAGCTATGCTATACTGTTTAGGCACAATAACCATATTCTATACATTACCTATAAATCACAAAATCTTGGTCACATCCATTTAAACAAAACAAGGGTTAACACATGTGGATTAAAAAAAGTCTACACTGAGTTGGAACAAGAAACAAGAATCAATTCACCTGAGATAACAGACTTCAGGCACTTCCATCGCACACTTATAAAGAGCTTTTGATGTTTGGGTTCTCATTGATGTCACATCAAAGTGACATTGCTTATTTTTTCAGAGGTGTTACTATTGGCAAACGTTTGTGCAAAAACGCATCCATGTGTTAAAGGGTCATCGCATCCAAAATTGATATTTTGGATGGGTTAGTAATGGCAGGTTGTATCAGGCAATGGCTTCTCTCAGGCACTCTGGAATGAGCATATCTAAGTATGGTAAGCTGCAATATGACATTTTTATTCTTGAATTTACATTCACTTTACCCATTGAGAGCCTCATGAAGAATGCTGCAACAGATCCCCGTGGCTGCAATGAGCGTAAACACCAACATTTTTGCCATTGCAGCCACCAAAAGATATAAAAGGAAGCTGTCTGAGTTTCAGTATGGAGGCACTGAATGGTGTCTTTATTTTTAAAGGTGAACATTCTGCATTGGTACTGGTTATTGAAGCAAGACAGAGAACAAAAAGTCTGAGGGTTTTATATATACAAACCAAATCCCATGGCATTGATTCTTTGGCCCAAGGCTGGAGAAGATACACTTTTATCTAGTCATTAGCTATTTGTTAGCAAATGTTTTGAATCCTGGACCAGATCCATTCCAGGTTTGCTGGATGATGAAATTGTATTCTCTCCAGCCTTGGGGAGCTTTATTAAATTAGTGCATTTAAATCAATGAGGTCGTGTTTTTGATTGCTCCATTCTTGTTCCAATCAAACTCTTAAATCTATTTGGATCAATGTGTTAGTTATTTGATTTTGGTGGTATAAGGCATGTCCTAAGAATCTGTCCTCAAGCTTCATTCTGATGACTTTGTGAAGGCTGACATGAAGCCATTAGGCTGATTTCAGGGGCACGCTCAACTTGCTCCCAGCCACACTTTCAACCATATGGAACGAGCTGGGAACTATTTTATGCTTTCCCTTGTGTTGGCATTGAAATGGTTTTCAGTATGGTTCCTGAAGGCTTCATATAGCTTTTGAACACCCATCATGTTCCAATCATAGTGAGCTGCTTCTGCTTTACAGCTCTTGCTAGAGGGCTGGAGATGGCCCATAATCTCTTGTAGTGCGGCAAACCACATCACACTCAAGCACATGGCAAAGCATTCATCAAACGGTGCACTCAACTCTAAAGCCCCTTTCAGACTTAAAGTAAACCATGTCCATTGTGCCACATGCTCAACCGCACTTCCAACCACTTCCACCCAACTGTGTAGGAGCAGTTGGGACCCACTTTGTACAAGCGTTTGCATGAAGTTGGCATTGCAGTTACCACATGATTCCTAGAAGTGCCATGCTGCTTTGGTCATGCACTTAGGGAAGAATCGCACCTCCACTGCCAACAAAAGACCAGTGCATGCAAATGTGTGGACTTGCAGTGCAGTTTGCCGCTCGTGGAAGCATTGCAACAGTTTGCTATGTGCCTGGAAGGGGCTAAATTTCTCCATGCACATAGAGGGCCGCCCAGGAGTAGCTAATTATGCAGTTTTTAGACCACAAATCTGAAAGAGAGCTTAGTCTGCCACTGGCAGGAGGAAGCAATTCTCTCTCTCAGTGATCGATCTGCAACATTATACCTAGCAAAGGTGAGAAGCTGCAATAGTGGCCTGATATCAGACATTGGGGAACAATGTGCCAACCAGTGCACCATGATTTACATGATTGTGAGCCGGCACCTCAGCCCAGGAATTTAATGATGACCCTGGATGAAGTCTGAACAAAGATGCCTCCATAATTGGAGAGACATTGGAGAGAAGACATTGTCAGGAGCTGTGATCTCTTTGAGAGGTAATAATACCTGTGAGGGTGACAACATTATTGCACTTTACATGACAAGTAAACATCTAATAATAACGCCACTTTAGAAAACCGCGTCTATCAGTCAGCGCGGTGACGTTCCCAGCCATGTTTAACTTTATACTAGAAAAATTGTTAACTATGGCATCTAATGATCAAAACGATTAAAAAATAAGCTTAGATTGTTCCTCTAATTAGCATTTTGTTTCCTTGTTATTTTTAATTCGCGTTGATGCATCAGCGCTGTTTTGTTTAATCAGTTCTTTGTAGGAGCGTGTGTTATTTTTATGTATACAGTAACGCCAGGCAATTATCTGAGGAAAAGCGATGTAAGGATAATACAGACCCCCCTCCAGAGAGACGCGTCGTAAAGTTGAACTCACTCAGGCCCCCCGGTGCCACCCTTGGGCCTTAACAATAAAAGTTGCCCGCTTTCCGGAGGAAATTAAGTTTTTCCATCCCAAGGAGAAACAGATTAAAGCAGCATCTCCCCCCATCCCCCCTCTCAGGATGCAGCGACGGCTGACACAATGTTTGCGGCTCGGCGGCCTCCTGCGAAACGCAGCTGTGGAAAGATGACAAGTGAGACTTTTAAGCGGGCAGCCCAGGCCGCTGGAACCTCTCAATCCTTCTGTCCTTGCCAAAGAGAGCCCCCCTCGCCGCCGACAAAACAGATGGCACCTGATACAATTAGGGCTAGTGCCAACAGCAGGCATTGTTTGCGCAGCGGAGCATTCTGGGGGAGATGCTGAAACGGTCGTTTCTGAGACTTTGTTTTGCAGGAGACGGGAGAGCCGGAGGCAAGACGGGAAATATCACTTTGAAAGATGCAAAATCAAGAAATGCAGATTAGCGTCGTACAGTGGGGTAACTTTTTAAAGTTAAAGGAACAGTCCTCTTACATTTGATATTTCTGTGCTGCTTCTTTACCAAGGGCTCTTGTGCTGAAATTAAATTTACGCACTTGAGTTTCTAGCCAGACTGATTCTTGCTGCTGAAACCTGAAATGTATTAAGAATATAGGAATATGGAGGGGGTGAAACTGCAACTAGGAAAGTGGGCTGAGTTAGGAATCCTTGCAAGCTTTATGTTTTTTGAATAGGGGCTGTTAAAGTGCAATATGATCTCAATTTATAAACGGTCCCCAAATTAAACATGGAGAACACTTTGCAAAAGACCCCAGACTTTCACAGGAATTGGCTCTAGCCAACTCAATAAATAAAATCAATAGATAATAATTAAAAATCCAATGTTGATACATTTTTGGGGGGTTAGCATTTTTTCCACTGCAGCAAATTATACCAGGCTTTATTTATCTCCTCCAATGATCGAACTGCAGATTTGGGGTTGTGTGGCCAGTTGTCAACTTATTCCATTGGACTTTATAGACATGTGATTATGTCATTATTATCCAGACACTCTCTTGGCCTCTCTGACTCTGCCCAATTTTCCTTCAATTTGTCCAAAATCTTCTCATTCTTTGGTTTATTTGGTTGGACTTCCACACCATATTGCCATCACAAAGAACACTGGTAAATGGGATCCTTATGACCCCTCAGCCTCTATACCCCATGCTCTGTTTTCTAATAATAGTCCACATTCTTAAGTAGATCATTTTTGATGGCTGGCCAATCAATCAACTCTCCGAGTTATTGGACCAGTAAGCAACTGAGCATGTCATGGATGACAGAGTGGGCTTAGGGGACTTTAGAGTTCTTTGAAAGGTAAATATGACTTATATTATGTGAACTACAAAACCCAACCTCCAACATCCTCCTCCTAGGGTAGCGTAGGAAATGTATTACTGGTAGGATCACTAAGTGAACATAACGGAAAGGGCTTTTCACAATGTGCATTAGAAGCTGCAGCACATCTGATACATCTTCACATCTGAGTAAGAATAAAAGAACAAGTAATGTAAAAATGTAACAAGAATAAACTTCAACTTTAAGAAAGGTTAAAGAATCCTTTAACTAGTTCAGCAATGCGCCGCCGGGCTCATCACTACCCAATCAGAGAATTATCCTTAGCTTTCATCAGTGCAAGGCATCCAAGGCCGTGAAATATAATGTCTCTCGGTTTCCCGCACTTTACCGATTCTTTGCCCTATTACATTAGGCATCCACCTCCTTTTACTCTACATACATTACTGAAGTTTCTTTATTAGTAGAGAAAGAGACGCTGAATCCCTTCTGCTCTGAGCACAGCACAAATGCCCTCTTCACCCAGTATAACCTTTTCCATGCTTATGTTTTAAATTGGCAGCGAAGCCATTTTGTCTCTCTGGATCCCACAATGAGCTTATCGTAAGCCTGGAGCAGGTGATAAGTATTTTCTGCTCATTGAGTGGATTTTATTTGCTCTAATTAGAATTTTCATGGTGATTTATGTAACCTAAATAATTATATCTATCCACCGTGCTACTGGGTATCGCAACCCCCCCAACTTCACCTCCGCCCCCCCAACATAGACTTATATAACGCCATTGTTATGTGTCAGGCCAATAGGCAAGAGGTTAATGAGCTGCCAAGATGCATTATGGGTATAAATAGATTTTACAGGGCTGTCCAGGTCTGCAAAGTGATAAATGTTATATCTATTCAATTTTTGATGTGTCGTAATGGTAAAAGGGCGACTGTATTGAATATTTTCAGTGCATATGTTATTGTATTTAGGACAAAGGGGAACAACAAGACCTGCAAGTGGTGCTGAACTGTGGCAAAGGGTCTATTTTTTGTATGAGTAGCCTGATATGGAGAATTACTAAATAGGACTTGTACGGCTGCTCCTTTGAACATCTATAATAAAAAAAACATTGGTGAGACTCGAACCCAATTAATATTTACCTGTCCTCTACGTAACTGCATGTTTTATAGGTTGATTTAGGAAAAAGCTGGATGATTTCTAGAAGCACAGAATATAACTGGATATTGAAGTTTTAAAGTAATAATACCAGATACTACTGATCCAGGGAACATCCGATTGCCTCACGAGATCAGAAAGGATTTTGTTTCCCAGTTGGACTAGGCTTTAAAGGGTTTTTTTTACCTTCCACCTTTTTTTTCTGGGATATGTTCTAGCTGATTTATCTGGGTTGCGGAACAAAGCTTGCTTAAGGATCTTCTGCATATGACACTTTCATGAGTTTCAGATACTGGCACACTACTGCTGTGCCTCATGGCTTCTTCCCTGCCCTCTACAGTCCTAAATGACCTTTGATAGAGGGGCTGTTCTGTAGGCTTGAACAGGAGCGGACATCCATTGGAGGACATCTAGCATCATTTAGCCCAGGGTCCTGCAAACTCCGGCCTTTAGACCAGATACGGCATAACCGGTAGTTCGTTCCGGCCTAACGCCCCCTGGCCAATCCGGAGCCAGGGGTTCCCGGCGGATTGGCTAGGGGGCGTTAGGAACTACCGGAGCTGGAGCTGCCGGAGCTCTGGTGCTGCCCCCTTGCAGTTGCTCCCCTATTTACTGCGGCCGGCGTTGATACTTCTGCCGCCAGCATACGGAGGAGAGGGATTTCACTTCAGGGGGCGTTCCCTGATGACAGGCGGAGCCAATAGGGCAGGTCTGACCTAGTGTGCTCCCGCCCACCCCATAAATGGCCTAGTGGCCAAAAAACTTTGCCAACCCCTGATTCAGTGTGATTGTCCCTCCCCCACCATTTTCACTCTTTCCATCATGGAGGTTCAGGATCACACATGGCCATTAGCACTGCCTATTGGCCCCTTCGCTCAATGATCCCCTGCATATGACACTTTCCGGAGTTTCAGATACTGGCACCCCCTGTTCCCCTAATGGCTTCTTTCCTGCCCTTCACCCCACTACATCAGAAGATACCCCAATAAACAGCAGGGCATGCCAGCATTTGACTCACCTGGGAAAATTTTGGGTACAGAAGATCTTTGTTTCTTCAATCCCCAAAAAAGTTGGCAGCACAGGGTGGTGGGATGGTAAACCATTCATTGCTTTATTTTCAGGAATGCATTAAAACTTTTCAACATAGCATGTTTATTGCACCCATGTGTTTTTTTTATCCTCCACAGGGATTATATTGTTCCCCCATTTTGAAATCACAATTCAGGGTCATTATTTACTTCCTAGATGCTAGCTCCGAAATGACAGTGCCATGTAGTTCCTGGTTCCGGTCCAGTTCTTCTTATAAATGTCAGATTGGCCCAAGGTGCAGCCTTTCAATTGCAAAGTTACAATGTTGCAGTCTGATTACTGGGGGGAGAAAAAACTGACATAATTTCAGCCTAGGCAAAATCAGCCAACTGGAAACTAAGTATGGCCATTATTAATAAAAAGTGGAACTTCTTGTAAAAATGATACATTTTAAAATGTCACGAATTCCTGCAGCCTGGTAAAGTTACTGAAAGTTCAACTTTTTTAGCTGCCTATGACAGAACGTTTGCCTTTTCAAATGACATTTGTTTTCATTGGCATTTTGTTTATTTTCAGGTACATGATCACTTCGCTGGACAGGACACACGCTGGTCATTACCGATGTATTGTGAGGAATCGGCTGGGAGCTTTACTGCAGCGGCAGACCGAGGTCCAGGTGGCCTGTAAGTTTTCTTATTTATATCTCTGCGTGCAAAGCCGTGCGTAGTGTACAAACCACAAGGGTTCTCTGAAGAGATATACGGCGTAATCCATGCCAGCATGGGCTCTACAATACAAATTGCTCTTCCTAAAAATAGACCCGAGACTCCTACATAATGAGCAGCGGAGGATACGTTAAAGGAAAATATATCTTTGTGATTAACTCTAAAGCCGCCACTCATACCTGGAGAAAGTGCAATCAGTGGCTTTCAGACGTAAAATAATCATTCCCGGCGCCTAAACTTTACTGGGGAAAAAATTGAGGTTGAGCAGATTAACGGAGTAAAACTCTGGGATAAAATGAGTTAGAAAAAAAGGCAGATAATGGAGAAAAAACATTCTCGCCATACTTGTAGATGGTATAGGTCCATGATTGTCCCTAGCAGTGCCAGAGAGCCTGCACATCTAGAAGGGCCCCATAATTTTCCCTGCTAGTGCCTGGGGTCTGTGAGCCTTCAAATCAAGTGGGGCTCCATGATCCTTCTTCCAGTGCCAACTAGAGGGACTCCATGATTGTCCCTGCTAAACCTGAGGTTTAAGAGCTTAAATATCTAGGGGGTCTTCATGGATGAATTTACCAGAGTTGAGGGTTTGAGAGCCTGCACATCTAGAGGGGCTCAATGATAATCCCTTCAGAGATAGATATCTTTGCGCCTTCACATCAAGATGGGCTCCAAGATTGTCCCTACTAGAGCCAGTGGTTTGGTAGCCTTAACATCTAGAGCAGTGTATCTTGACCTTTTAGCATGAGGTACCTTTGAAATAACTTTCAGGTCCTCAGGGAACCCATTCAATAATTAATATATCCACAGCTCACAGTACATTAGTATGATGGTGAATAGGAAGAATACATTGCTGGTCATTGGGAAGATTGTCACATTTATAGATAGCCAAAAGAACTATTGGTGTCATTGGTATCTGATCTTAGAGATGCAAAATGTTCATTGCTCAAGGTGCCCCTAGCAAATTCTCTAGGAATTTTGAGGTTCCTTGGAACCGTGGTTGTAAAACACTGATCTAGAGGCTGTCCATGCATGGGACTACCAGAACTGGAGGTCTGTGAGCCTGCACATCTAGGGGGCCTCCTTTATCATCCTGCTGGTGCAAGAGTTCTGAGACCCGGTCAACTAGTGTGGCTCCATGATTGTCCCTGTTAGAGCCAACGGTCTGTAAACCTGCATATCAGGAGGGGCTCCATGATCATTGCTGCCATTGCTGTCCACTTAAGCCTAAGCTGAAATGCCAATCCTCTGCAAACATGCTGCAAAAAAGGGCCTTTTTCTGTGTTGGAAGCACTGGTCTCTATGCAGAAGTCTAAGACATTCCCTGCTAAGTCATAGGTAGAGCTCTCCAGACAGTAGGTTTAAGTCCACTGCTCCTCAAAAAAAGCAGGTGTACTTCTTTAGGGCATGCCGGCAGTCCATAGGCTATTCTAATCAGGCTGTGTTGCTACCTCCTTAAAGGAAACTTCAATACTTTTAATCTTTTTTTTTTTTTTTGATAAAACCCAGAAAGAATTTACCTTAAAAGTTCAGTTGGGCGTTGCGTAAATTCACTGTATACCAAATAAGATGCTAGTTCCAGGAAGACTCTGTCACTGTGACCTTCAGCTCTGAATTATATTACTGCCACCCTCTCCAATGATAACCATTTCTAAACCTCCACCTGATATTTAGGAGCATGGAGAAGTAAAAATATTTTTCTCCATTTCTCTTCCTGTCCAGCACGCTCCCTATGCACCATCTCCTGCAGCTCTTAAGTGTCTAAAACAAGTTCAGCAGATGTCATTGTTCAGTGTACTATCAGCATTCCCAGCCTCAGTCTGATTTCTGTTTGCAGAGGGAAAGCTAAAATAAAGATATTTTAAGTAAATGAACCAGTAGTGTATTAATTATACAAATGGCATTTTGCAAAGAAATTTAATTATTGATATTTGAAATGACATTTAGTTTGCACTGTGTATCATAATAACTGTGTAAATAAAATGCTTGTTTTTACTGGATTTTAATCCTTTGTTAAATCTCAATGCTGCTGACCTTTTTGTGGCTTTTTTTTTCCTGTCTACATGCACTCCAGCCCTGGCTGCATGGCATTTCTCAGGGCGGGTTTCCGGATGGTGACAACACAGAATATTTCTTGAGCATTTTATGTTGAAAATGCCACATGTGAAAAGTGGCAACACAGGAACACAATACCAAACCAGAGCACTGCCACTGTATGGTTTTGCCAAGTTTTTAGATAATATAGTAATAATTGCTTCATATTTTTTAAAAATTGAACAATCTGGTGTTGGTATGCACCGCTGATTATTATTATTATTATTATTAATTATTAATATTATCGCCAATATATTACACAGCATTGATGTGTGCTGAATATGGCACACACTTGCTTTATTGTAGGCAGCCTCCAACAAAGCCAAACGTAGGAACTTGTTACTGCTGCATCGCCTAAAGCCGCCATTTTTACTACCGTGATCCTCCATGGCCGCTGATGATTTAACTCCTGTGCTGGAGTTTCATTGGCCCCAGCAGACCATTAATGCATGGCACAAAAAAGCCACCAAAAGCAGGGAAAAGGTTTTTTGTTTGGCAAAAGGGGCTTTGCATGTTTCTTTTCTTCCCTGATTGTGAAATGGTGCTGAATGTAAAAACTGCTGTTGTGTGAAGGCAATGTCCATTATATTCGATGGAATAAATTTATATAAAAAGTGGATGAGTTTTTAGGTATGTAGGTTAGAAAACAAAAAAAAAGCACCTAGAGAATCCAATCTACTTTATCAGTCAGGAGTTGTACCGAGGATGAAATGAGGTTAGATGATGGCACATGGGGGGCTAGTAGGTTAAAAGGAACTCTAAGGGAGTTAGCAGTGGACGAGCAAAAAACGACTACTGAGAGCTTTTCTCCGCCAGCTTTGCGTGCTTACAATGGAAGATATTCTGAGGATGTTTCAGGGGTGAAAGTTGAGGTCCTCAGCGGGAGATCGAATGCGGGAAATGAAAGAGAGGGCAAAGCCAGAGGTGAACCACTTGCAGTAAGCTCTGTCTGTTGATGTGATTGTGACACTTGCTGTACTGCTCACAAACAGCATAGGTGTAGAGGGGACAGTAAAGGGAGGGAGGAGGATTTCTCTATTCAGTAGTAGAGACACTGTGCTGCAAAAATTAAAAAAAATAAGTTTGAATGGCCAATGCTCACCTGTGAAGCCATAGCTTCTATCCAAATCTAACATTTCATATACCTAAAACTCCAGTTTTCCGAGGCTATTATCCTAGCCAAATCTTTTCGGACAATTCATATTTCAGTTTGCAGCCCGAAGCTGCCTAAACACTTTCCAGTCTTCAAGTGCATGAAATATTGTTTCAGCTGTGGTTCAGGGGAACCACAACTCTTCTGCAGCTCTGGGAACTGCTGACCTGCCCACTTCTGGATCAGAAATGATCAACATTACAGACAGGCTAAATTTCAGAAGAAAGATAGCAGAGTTGGTGGAAAGTCATCATAATGGGCACAATACGTGTACAGACCCAGGAAATTGGCACAAGGATGGTGGAATCCCATCATAATTGGCACAGCAGGTGTACGTACCCAGAAAATTGGCACAAGAATGTTGGAATTCCATCATAATGGTAAGCGCAGGTTTACAAACCCAGGAAATTGGCACAAGAATGGTGGAATCCCATCGTATTTAGCATTTTATTGAGACAGCAGGACATAGAGAGGTGCAAATCATGCCACTGCATGAGGGCTCCAGACTCTGCTTAACCGGGCATGGGCCCTCACAATAGCCAAATGGTAATGGTGGTAACGTGGGGCAAATCAGTTCTGCACAGGGGCCCACAATTAGGTGCGTCAACCACTGGCATACCGGTGTACAGACCCAGGAACATTCAGCACAGGGATGTTATTATTTGAGTTCCCAAGAGATTAAAGGAACTGTTAGGTGGTGTGGCTAATATCTACCAAACACTAATGGACCTATTAAACAAGGAGAGGGCACTATCTCCTAATTTGTAAGATTGGGTGTTGGAGCAGCCCCAATCTCGATTGGGATATATTAACCCTTCCCACCTCCTGACTTTTACCTTGTAATTTTCATAAAAAACACCCAGTGATTCTGTTACATGGATGACCACACCTGTCCCTGCCTCCCATTTGTTCTGCATTGTCAAATACTGTCATATGCACTTTTGATGGAGACTACAAGCGGACCTTTTGATACATGATAGGCTGGCATAGTCTGTTGCCATGATCAGGAAACCCCTTCAACCCACCGCATGTAAAAGTGCATATAGATAGGAAGTATTTGCAAAGCAACTGTAGGAATAAGTAGAGCTGAGGATTGAAAAAAGGTGAAAAACATAATAAAAATAAAATAGTTAATGAGATCCGGTGTTTTAAATGTCATTCAGCTAGGGTTTAAATCTGGTTGTAAGTTCTTGCCATCTCATGACTCAGGACTCTTGGTGGATAAAGCAATTGACTGGACTGGATTGTCCTATACTCCCTGCAACTCCAGATTAGTCAGTGCTCCTTAGGTCCTTCCATACATAGGGTAGACCCAGCTTATCTCAACCTTTTAAACATTGGGGAACCCTTGAAATCATTTTCGGGTCTTGGGGAATTGGTGTCAATAGTTATGATATGCTCAATTCACGGTACATTAGCCTGGTGGTCTATGGGAGAAAAGCTTCTTACATGGTTGGCCATCAGGAAGAATGTGAACCTTATGGATATCCAAATAGATCATTGGTGTCAGTGGTAACTGACTTGAGAAGAATAAATTGCTCATTGTTTAAGGAACCCCCAAAAACATTTGGAGGAACACTTTCTTTCCACGAAACCGCGGTTGAAAGACACTTGACTTAGACAATTCATGTTCATGGGAAGATCCTCAGAAATGGCTTCTATTTTCTAAAACGGGTGACAGGTTCACTTTGTGTTTTTAGATCTTGGATCTTGTATTGAAGGTATAATCCGCCTGCAGGTAATTCAAATCCCGCATCCGTCATGGAACACAATAAGGCCCATTTTTTTTTCAAATGCAGAACAATAGAGACAGTTTCCAGCTGGGACCTTTCTGCTTCAGCCAGTGTTATGATACAGTTTTAAAATGAAAGCTGTATAGGTGAACTTTGTTTTATCATTCTTTTTTAGGCTATAATAAGAAATTTATATAAAAAAAATCAGAAACAGCATATGAGCGATCTCACTTCAGTGAAGATATGCCATGCGTGGGTGTATTTGCTACCTTCTAATAGAAGGATAGATCTGTGTTGAAGCTCAAAGGTTGGGTTAGCTTATTTTGCTGTTACAAACACGTGAACGGCTGCAAGGCGCACTTGGTGGCTAGTTGCCGATGTTTGCTAAACATTAGAGGTCTGTTGATGCTCTGGCACTTTGCGTTAATTTATTCAGTAAGGCTGTGGGTGGCAGCTGGTGACACTTTTGTGCAGTGTTGTAGTCTATTTTAATATGACATTTACAGGGAATGTACAGCCTTTGCAATCCAATTTTAGAAACAAGTCTTTGCAATTCAATTTTACACATAAGTGCCTTTATCTGCTTTATTGTCGGAGCGATCTTTGTTCAGACATCATCCAGGGTCATCATCTGCTTTCTGGACTGAGTTGGCGGTTCAGAGATGACTCAATCATGCAAATTCTGGTGCTTGGCTGTGTTCCCAAATAGCTGGCGCAATTTAGCCAGTGCTGCAGATTCACACCATGTGACTTGCAACAAAATTGCAATATTGGAGTCTGATCTCCAGGAAAGGGTGACTAAAGAAATTCTTTATGTCGCTTGCAGCAGATTGATGGCATCATCTCAGCTTGGACAAAGTCACTTGAATGGAGCTAGCAAGCCTTTGTAATTACAGATTTTCTTAGATATGTATTGTGATGTGTCTGGTGAGCGGAGAATGATTGTAGTAAACTTGTTGGTTTCCTCTGAATATGCAAAAATTATAAGTTTTCATTAGAGCTTGTTTGAAGCATGGTGAATACATGATCTAAATCAGGGGTTTTCAACCTTTATAACCTGGAGGAGCCCTTAAAAACTTTCAGGTCTTCAGGGAACCCCTTCTATAATTACTATATCCGCAGCTCACAATATGCTACCTGTATCTCCAAGGGAGGCAGATTCATTTCACTTGTTTGTATATACTCAATTATAAACCAAGATATTTTGAACAGAAAATGTGATTAGAAAAAAATTTTTGAGTCACTCCAGTAGATGGTGCTGTGTCCCTATGTAAAATGTGTAACAAATTCTTGCTGTCTGATATTTGGGTGTGTTACACACTTTACGTGAGTCATTTACTGGTGCCCAACAATATTGCACATCATTTAGGAGTGTCCGATCATAACCAACAGAAATGTACAAAATACTTTATCTGTAGAAAGGAAAAAAACAAGAACAGGCTGAGCTCATGTGAATTTAATTTTTTTTCCCTTTAAAATAAATGTTTTAGAAATATTACACCAAGGCTGTATTTATTCACATTAATTTTGTGGGTTTTTCTGTTGATTACTCTTTTGAATGTTAGCAGTGGTGGGAATATTTTGTGCCCTAGGTTTATTCCCAAGTCAAAGAATTTTCATTTTTTGAAGTAAAATCAAGCACCTCCGTTTATGTTCTCATTGGTTTATAAATCTGTAGGTAATGGAATTCCCATTGTAGGGCAGACAGTTATCCCAGTAACAGATGCCCCTATTGGACACTTATCCCTCACCTTTTGCTCTCCTACAGATTTTTGAATTACCCCCAGGTTTATAAAAAAAACCCATTCTATCCAAAACTTTTTTTTCAAAAGTTTACACTTTTTGTGTGTTAGTTTTACTTGCTTGAGTTTTGCTCGTTGATACATTTTCCTCAGTGAGACGGCATCATTATGAGTTTACCCCTGAGGATAATTACAAATGAATTAATTATACATTACTGATCAGCGCACTGTCCCTGGGGATCTTGCAGCACACATATTAGTATTGTGTGACCCGAGACAACTAGTTTGTACCGTTACTATGAATTCAATAATTAATACATCCGGACTCGGGGAAGAAGAGTAACTGAAGCGCATGTAATTGAGCGTGTCTACCCGTTATATATAGGCATAATTGGTCGCATTTATTGATGTGCGCCTTCAAAAGTATTACAATTTTGGTAGCATCATTATCTTTGGGATGGAGGGGACACCACAACTCACCAACAACCACCAATGTTCTCAATGTTCAAAATGTAAGGTCAGAACAGTAGGCTACTTGCGGCACAGAAAAACTTTTAGCTATTGTATGAAATAAAAAAATCACTTTTTATAAATATACCACATTTATAAAAACCCTAAAAATGCAAGTAACAGAGGTAAATACACTGTACCCTTCAACAAAGTCTTTACAAATGTGTATCAGGAATTAAAGGGACAGAGAAGTTGGGTCTCTTCCCGACGCGTTTCGCCCATATGGGCTTCTTCAGAGGATAATAGAGACCATTACATTATGGTATTGATAGTATGCCCAATTAAGAATAAAAGCAATATATGTATATCAATAATTGTTGGGGGGCTCACTGACTCATGTGTCATGGGGTGATTCATTAAGGTTGTTGAAGAAAATATCCCTTCTAGAAAGGTTTTTAAAGAAGGGCAGAATTCCACAATCAACATCAATGGAGGTCTAGATAAGTTATAAATTGATAGAGGAAGACAAAATAAGAGGATGAAACCTAACGTGGATCAACAGATATAGGGAATGTCTCCCGATTCCAGTAGTTGAATTCAGCTTCAGTTGAGAGGACATGTACTCCAAATAGGGAGATTTTTTATTTCCAAGGAGTGTAGGAGTAGTGAGCCCGCTGTGGTCATCCAGGTACCCCCTTTTGCCTGGACAAGCACAGCATTCCCTATATCAATTGACTTTAAAGGTTTCTAGTAGCACATTAAACTAAAGAACTGCTGGAGTCCTACCTAAATATGAAGAAGGAAGACAAATGGGGAGTCCAGCAGCCTCATAGTGCCCCATCCTAAACACCATAACTCATTCAAGACTATGGGCCACCACTGGGCCTAAGCTGTATATGATGGTGTAGGAGGACTTTCTGTATTCTAGCCCTTGAAGAATGGAGAACAGACCATGGGACCATGTATAAAGTAAAATATAAGTAAAAAGTCTTTTTTTTTAGGAAAGAGGGATTGATAATGTTTTATTTGATCCGCTTAAGCAATTGGCGTTGAATAATTGGGGCCATCCTTTAATGTAAGGGGGGCCACCCGACACTAAATGAATGCACCTCAAATGTTGTCACCACCAAGCATATGGTGTGGTTTTATAGAAGGTGCCATGGGATGAATGCTAAAATAATAACTGTAATGGAAATATTATAAATCAAGAAAAGACTACAGGGCAAGCGGTGCGTGTTTGCTGTATGTAGCGGATGGCTCTCTAAGCAGTTTTCTGCCCCATGAACACCTCTACAAGCATGCCAAGGCACCACATTTATATTGCTATTCAGCCATAAGTGATCCAGTAATAGGTGACTTTCAGGACCCACAAGGCTCAGACAATGAAAACTCCTATTTATGAAAGCTCCCCATCTGTCCCCTCCACAAGTTGTCGTATATGTACCCCCCGCACCCGCTACATCTATATGAACACATAATGACAGGCAATCTCTAGAATTTTATTAGCTGCTTCCTGACAGTAATGGAGAGAGAGTGAATCTATGGCAATTCCGCCGCCTACGGATATAGGGAAAACATGACAATCGCCTGCCCGAGCGGGTCGATGGCGGTGCAGGTGACAGCGGGACATTATGTAGAAATGAATGTTTCCTGGTTCTTTCATTTAGACCGGACCAGCATTCATACGCTCCTGCAGATTACACGGCTGTTGGGAACACCGGGAGGCTATCAACACCACGGCCTAAATGAGTCTATTAAGATGCGTGGAGCCCAGTGTAAAGCAGCGACGGCTCAGTGTGGGGCCTGCTCTCTGGTTACTCTCATTTGTTCTGGTGGAGGGCCTGCCTATTGTTTTTATGCGATCTGACTTGTTGTGCTGACGACATCGGAATGTTATCAGGCGCATTCATTCGGCATCTGCATCCCGGAATCCAGGATTATTGCTCCACATGCAATAATTAGAATAGTAGCAGCAGACAGGTACTGAAATGAGTGGACTGACCCTGCCCTGTAGGTGTAAAACGGATCACCAAATTCTTAAATAAGATTTACATAATATTGTACTTTTCTACAATTCCGTAAAATAATCCTTCGTGATCATTCTAATAAAGTCCTGATATAGGGTGGCAATGCTCAGTCCCTGTCTCCCATTTGTGCTTCTGCCTGGTCACCATGAAAAGTGAAAACCTTTAAAGTACTTAAATGGTTTTTCTACCAATGGTGTTTTGGGGCCACACAGGGACCCCTTCATCATATTAACTGGGACAGTTGGTGGAAATGCCAATCAGTTTAATCAGGTTGTTCACTTGTTCCCCATTGGTGCACTGACCTCATTTACACTTTTGGCTTAGCTGTCCTTCACCCACATATGATTCATTTGGCCCTGCAGTATGGATCTCCTGATAGCATTGTCACCTCTCCATATGAGCTTCCAAAGAAGACTGCAAGTGGTCGATTCAACACAAACTGCATATTCATAATCCACACCCCCCTCCCGGTTCCATGCACACTAGAGTGCAGGTAGACCCCAAATGGCTGCACAGAGTTTGCATGAGATCAGCATCACCATCATGCAATGATTGTGCAAACAAAACCTTGCAGCTGGTTGCCCTCAGCTATGGCAAGGTTACCTGCTCATTTTGTCCAGTGGGTGATGAACAAAATATTATGCTAACTTATTTGTCACTCCCATAGGCTTCCTCTGTGCTCTAGGATCAGTCCCCCAAATCTGCTCCTCCTCATAGTCCAACCAGTCAGAGCTCTCTGATGTCATTCACTATAATGCAGGACCAGCAGTCCATTGCATTGTATCTGAGGTCATCAAGACCCCGGCCACAACCCAGGACAACGAGCAGTGGAGATAAGCACTGGCTTCTGGGGAAGTGAAAGCATATCCCCTTATTCTCTATGCCTTGGCGTTTAACTCTTGCAGTGTTGGGATGAACCCACAGAGTTTCCCGTACTTTAGCTTTGAAAAAAGCAGTTGCACATCCAAAGAAGCCAGACGCATTCTGATGATCTCAGCATTGAAAAAATATTATTGCTCCAAACATGTCCTGTCTTTGACATGTTTCCCCCAAGAATCGGCCCAATCGTAGGGACTATTTGCTGTCTGGTTAGGTTTAATTAAGCTGAGAGTGTGCAGCCAGCTTCTCATAAATGGGATTAATAGCATGCCGGTAACTTTGCTCCCCAACACTGGTGCTATGAATGGGATAATTGGAGCATGCGCATCCCTTCTTGGGTAGTTTTCAAATGGTGTTGGTCCAAAGAAGCAGTTGATAGTAGAGGCATCATAATAATGTCCAGAGCAGTGTTTCTCAACCAGTGTTCCTCCAGAGGTTTCTACGGGTTCCTTGAGCAATGAACAGTTTGTTCCTTTCAGGTCAGTTTAATAGACACCAATGAACTTTTTGGCTATCTGTAAAGGTGACATTCTTCCCAATGGCCAGCAATGTAAGAGGAATTCCTCCCACTGATCATCACTGCTGTGGATATAGTAATTATAGAAAGGGTTCCCTAAAGACCTAAATGTTATTTCAAGGGTTCTCCAATGTTGAAAAGGTCCAGAGAGTCTAGACAAGGTTGTACTGTCCATTCAGAAAAAAATGCATTCTCATTTGTAGCAAAGTCAGTGGGTTTTTGCTCGGTCACTCACAGTTAAACTGAGAAAAAACCCTTTAACATTTTTGTATCGTGGCCCATTTTATTTACGGGCACTCTCTTTTATTTATTCCTTTGTCAGAGCCATAAAATATAACCATACAAAAGTTATTACAATGGTTTCTGTTTATTTCGATTTCATAAAAATTTCTATGGCCAAATCATTTTCCTCCATCTCACGATCGAGCTCGGGAAAAAAAATGAAATACTCCGCGTGGAAAGACAGATCAGACCAAGGCTCTATTAGGCCCAAGGCATGGTGGAAATTCAGGACACCAAAAAAATTATTCCTCCCTCAGTTTTATGACCCTTCAACGGCGAGTGGGGCTGTGCATTGATAAAAACCTGCGCGGTAAATCCAGCCGCGTGATAGGTCGCATAAAGTACCCCCGTGAAAACGGCCTTCCCAGCTAAATAAGTCATAAAGCAAGCAGCTCGTAAAAAGTTGTGGCTCCGAGGCCACTGACCTGGGACACCTGGCCTCGGCCCATTTCAGCAGGGAGATTAGGCAACAGGGGAGTCGTAGAGAGACATAAAAATGAATGCCTAAACCGCTAGGAATGTTTCAGCAGGAAGATTCGGCGTCTCCTCCTCTGGAGAGTGATTTTGCTGCGAACAGATTCAGCATTATGTTTCTCCGATATCACTCGT
Source organism: Pyxicephalus adspersus (assembly GCF_032062135.1). Lineage (NCBI taxonomy): Eukaryota > Metazoa > Chordata > Amphibia > Anura > Pyxicephalidae > Pyxicephalus > Pyxicephalus adspersus. The sequence continues at coordinate 7,770,463 of NC_092860.1, read as the reverse complement.
GTAACAGACAATATTTTTCTACTTGACCCGGTGAGAAATGATGCCGCTGAGACGCATTGTGGCCGGGGCCGAGCGGCTAGGTTATTTCTCACACTCGTTGTTATATTTTTATTTTTTTTTTATTGCAGCGCAGGATAAAAAAAGAATATGAATACATATGAATCTGTTCAGCCGAGAGAGAGATTCCGTATAACGGCACTTAAACTTGCAGCAAGAGGACAGGTTGTGGGGACATGAGGAGGGCAGTTTTTTGGGGGGTAAAAAAAAAAGAGAAAAGGGCAATTACCAATGTTCTTAAAGCAGAACTCTAGGTGATAACTTGGCTGCTGTGTGCTTTTTTTAATAATGCTCATGCGTCATTGCATTAAATTTAATTCCAATGCATCAATTTCATTCATTCATTCCAATGCATCAAAAAATTATTCACACTGCTGGTTTATTACTATCGGGTGCTATTTAAAATTAACCCAATTGTTGTACACATGCTGCCATGCATTGGTATGTGCATTTTGCAGTGCAACATACTTAACATAACATAGCAATGCATTGTTTTAAAGTGCCCCCTATGTCTAGATATCAAGCCTAAAATTTTATTTTGTGTGACTGCTGCACCTACAATTGCATGGTGGCACATTTCAGTGCAGTGATCTTTAGTGACACCTTGTGGAGAGGGTGGGTTCTTTCTGGGGATCTCCACCGGGCTTTCCTTGCCCACCTCATGGCATCTTGGCAGTCACATTACCATCATCATGGCGTGTACCAAAGTCAAGAATGACAGTGGGACAAGTAGCTCTCTGGGGCACGACTAAGAGGTTTGACATAGGGAGCCTCAGAGATGTCTTCCCCAGTAGCTGGAGAAATTTAGAAGACTGTTTAGGATGCTACGGAAAGTACAATGTAATTATTATTTGTTTGGAGGATTCATCAACCAAAATGGGACACCTGCTTGAAGTGTCAAACTTCACCAATTGGAAGATTTCTCTTCTTTTCCTGTACTGGTGACAACACTTTTATTTTTTCTCCTCCCTTTCAGTCCCAATGACAATGGTTAATGGGACAGTTTTATAGGGAATAAATCGTTCTACTGGGGACAGAGCAAGCAATAAAAATCTGGCAAGACTTCTGACTCTCACTATTCTTAAAAAAAAAAATGTTGGCTTGTGAGTCGCAGGGCAATAAATCTAAGAAAGACCAGATCACAGTTAAGCAATGATAAACGTCAGCTGTCCCATTCATTTCTATATAGTAAAAGAAAGGTGCAACATTCAACTTCAATCCAGAGATTTTCTCAGCTGTCATTTTTACTGTCTGCCACTAGATGTCCTCGGTCCAGTTCCTCTGATCCTCTCCTCCAATCACTGCTTAGGGGTGTGTCGGTGACCTGTCTGTATAGCCTAACTGCTGTAGAGAAAAGTGAGGTCACAGACATGGCTTTGTTATTATACTTCCAAGCTTGAGATTTCCTGGACTAAAGTACAAATCCTTTGGCAGGTAAAACTTATATGTAATTCATTTAATTCATTTAATTTAGCTGTTTGTCTGGAGCTCAGCTATACATTAAATGTTTAAACATGTATGTTAGACCTAAAATGAGGCCCAGCTTCAAGGAGAAAAGAGGGGCTGTCATTCCAAGCTATAGACGGCTGGTAAAGGAGGATTTAATAGACAGGATAATGCACTTGGTTCAGTCAATAAAGCAGCGCTAAGACCCATAAAGGATGCTTTAGATTGATGCGCTTTGCTGGTTAGCCCAAATAGAATTATTTTCCAGCTGAAAGAAAATATATACATTGTATCTGCCGGTAGCTGATGACTACTCTAATTGCCCATCCATATGTAAACTGTTTAGCTCGCGGCTTTGTCACCCCGCAATAATTGCACCGGTGTCAGCCGACTGGCAGGGGTTAAATATCCAATACAGAGCTCAAGCTGCCAGAGCGGATTACTGATCCCCCTCCTATAATAGCCTCCTCCAGGCGGGAATTAATCATGTCAATGGGGAGTTACACCTGACTGAGTCCGCAGCGGGATAGTCCTTCATCAGCCCAGGGGCAGGGATATACTTTGTCTCTGGAGGGAGCAATTGTTGGCTGCAGATAAGGGGTTAACCTAACCAGGAAAAAGTTTAAAGCAGAATTATGGGAAAATATGAAAAATACATGCATATAGTTACAGTCCATCACTAAACATTGCATTTTTGTTTTGCGCACCCACACCATAATACCTCATGAAAACCCAACAGATAAAAATACCTGTTAATCTGCCAGAAATACACTCAGCTGCTATGCCCTGTTGTGAATTAAGTGGTGTCAATCCCACCAAGCTGTCTTTTGCTAAACTTTTTAATCCCTTTCACTCTTTTATTTTCACAACACAGAGACTAATAATTCTGTATACACCTGGCACTGGACAGCTCCAAATTTCTGGCATGATCAACAGTGATCACATAGCAGTGGTTTTAGGGTTTTGAAATGTTTAGGCAAGAAAAGCTTTCACAGATTATCCTTTATATTGAAGTATAAACCATTTTTATCTGTTTATACTTAGATCACACCACTAGATGACGCTGTGTTTTCATGTAAAGTGTATAACTATACTATGCTATATGAGTTTACATTAAGACACAGTGCCATCTACTGATTGACCACATTATTGCGCAAAAAGAGCGTGACACGCGAAAAATGACCAGCTCAAATGTATACAATACTCTAACCTGTAACAAGGAAAAAAAAATATATACAGGCATGTTTTTATTGTTTTCCCCGTTAATAAATGTTTCAAAAAATAAAACACTCTGGATACATTTATTAACATTACTTTTGTTGGCATTTCTATTGATTTTAATTTTAAATGTTAGCAGTGGAGGTTGCATTTGGTGTCCTTGGTTCAACTCCACAGTTAGAACATTTAGGTGCCTCTGTTTACATTTAGATATATATTTGAGTATATACGTAATAACCTGTGTAAAATACATTCAATGTACAAAAAATCAGTAAAAATTTATTGGTAGAATAAATGGTATGGAGACAGGGACTCTTTAGAAGAAAAGTGAGCGCCAGCAGCCTGCTCCTTACTCTTATGAAAGAAAACTTCCTCTTAGTGTGAGCCCTGTTTCTGGCAGAATTAGCGGAGGATAATGGAATGCAGCGAGATATGAGTTTCATTAAAAAAAAATTCAAATGGGGAGGTAAAAAGAAAAAAGCATACAAAAGGTGACGTGCTTGAGATTCTAATGGATGCATCACGCCGCTCGTTTTTTACCGCGGGTCATCTGAGGGGAGGCGGCATCTCCCTATTATAATGCAGCTCCTCTCTATTCCATCAGCATGGGCTCGATGACAGCGGTATCCGCGTAAAAAGATTCTCCGAACGAGTTACCTGTTCTACCCACCTGCTGGCACCTGGCATCAAACCCCGCATAACGTTCCTATCACAGCTCGTGCCAGGAAACGGCCCAGAAGTAAACTCAGGGCTTTAATTGGTGCCCCATGACCCATAAGGCCTTGCAGCTAGGCTTAGTACGTGACTGTCTAAAGCAAAAAAACACAATAAGCAATCAAGTAAACTGTAAGATAATGCAACTGCCATTATTGTTTAAATAAAAATAAAAGGTTTCAAAAAAGAGGGGGGCAGGACCCCTAATGAGGTTTAGGGAACTCAAAATAGTCCATCCAGTTCAACCAATAATCTTGGGATTCCTACATAATATCCTGGACCACTCTGCAGACTGTATGTAATGCAAACTTGGTCCAAGACCCACTCCTGACCTGCTGGACAGTGGAGATGATGCTGCATTAATGAAGTTAATATTGTTACTTACCTGTAAAAGCCTAGAGACGGCTCAGTTTTCAGATTTGCACTCATTATAGCCACACACATTTACTGGCCTCTATAGGTTGGGATGGAGCTTGTACCAGAGTTCCTGTTTTTCTAGCTTAGGCTCTTTGACAGGTACTTGCTAAATACACTCATACCCTGGTAAAGACTTTTTTGGCTGGTTTCAATATCCTCCTGACCAGGTTTGGATGTTGACCCTTTAAATTCCAATGTTTGTCTACGCCAACTATCCTGACCCTTTGCCTTGGCCTGTGTATTGAGTGCTCATTCACTTTCATCTTGTTGGCCTTTACCCAATGCCATGTGCCATGGCTAATCTTTGTTGTTAGGAGCAAAGATGAATATTGGCAACTTCTTAGACCCTAAGGCACTGTTTCCTTTATGGTGAAACCCTTCAAATAAGGTTCAGGTTTTAGGCAACCCCTACTATTTTTTCTATATCCACAGCAAGAAGAATGCCTCTTACTTTGGTGGCCATTGGGAAGAATGGTACCCTTTAAGATAGCTGAAAAGATTATTGGTGTCAGTTAAACTGACCTGAGAGGGACACACTGCTCATCGTTCAAGGAATCCCCCAGTAACCTCTGGAGGATCCCTGGTGAAGAAAACATTGTCCTAGGGGGTGAGAACCTGTGCTTCTGAAGGAAATATGAAAGCAGCTTAATGGAACCTAGAAGGAACTCAATGGCAGGTTAGAAAGCGGTCTAATTCACTTGTGAAGAAATTCACTTCTAATTTAGAAGATGTCCATTCCTAAAGCAAACTTCATTTGCCCATCGGGACAACTCCCTAACCTCACCGTGAGCCCTTGACTACCATTGTGTCATATACAATCCATAGGAGGTGACCAAAGGCATATGAGGTCCTAAGTCCTAAAGTTGAACGTTCATTTCAAAAGATGGTTCACAGATTGAAAAAGTTTCCTCCATTCACACCTGTCCTACACTGAAACACTGCACAGTTCTTTACAAACAAGGGAGAAATGAATCACCATTCCACTTCTTCAATCTGATGTGAATGTGCGTTAACGACCAAGCAAATTTTTCACTTTAAGGAAAAAAACGTGCTTTCATTTCGGAAACCCTCCTGCGCCATCTCTACCTCTGTGGCGAGAACAGCTGTGCTGCAATGTTCAATTAACGCAAATCTTTTTTTAATTGAGGACAGTACGACGGATTATTTTAAGTCATGAAAAATTAACCTTTTTGATGCTGCTGGAAGGCATGAAAGAATCGGCTTAATAGAACGGGAAGTCGGATTGGGAAAGCGATCTGCCAAAACTTGGTATTTAATTACACTCAAGGTCGTTATGAGAAAGAAGGAGGCGGGGCTGAGCGCGGACGCAGCCAGGAAAAGAAAAAAAAACTACCCGGTGCTGATGAGGAATTAATAAGGCAGCTGTGCTAACGAGCCTCGTTAATGATGATGTTGTTAAAGAAATATACTTTGCATGTTTTTAATTACAGCGATTAAAGAGTTGGTAACAAGCATTCTGTCTTAGTCAGTAGTGCTATTTTTTTAGATTGTTGGTTTTGAGTAAGATATCACTGTGCATCGAAAAAGTCTCGGGAAATTTCCATGTTCCTACAAATGTTGGGGCTGATCAAAAAGAGCTATGGATTCTCTTTTAGGCCCCTTTCAGATTTCTTGTAAACCGGAGCATTGTACCTCTCCAACCACTCCCATTCAACTGTTTGGGAGCCACTGCAAACCATTTTGTGCCAACGTTTGTGTGCAGTTCCACTGGTGTTGTGGTCGGGTTCCAGCATTGTTTTGTGTAAGCAAATTGTTCCTTTTGGCCATGTGGTTGCTTTTAAGAACTACACCGCCACCGCAAACTCAAAAACACCAAATGCCACAAAACAGCAGTTTTCTGAAAGAGGTCTTATAGGTTAAATTTGGACAGATTTGGTGGAACAACCCAATAAATGGGAGGGGGGAAAGCACCCAGGGCTCAAAACTCACATAAAACCAGCCAATCACCATACTGCCTGTCGAAAAAAACACAGTATAACTCCACATTTAAATTGACTGAATTTAAGCTCCATTGGAGTGTAATTCCACATCAAGGCCAATCATATTTTGAAGTCCCTACTTTAATCCCAGAATCTAAATGCATCTTAACCAATGAGGACACATGTCTGAATATTTAAAAAGCTTGTGAGTGGATTCACGTAAGGATGCAGAGTGAACCAACCACAGGAACATCCACCTTGAAAATCCCCCTGTGCCCCTTTATACATCAATCAGTCAAACAGAAAGGAAATATAAAAGTTTGCCTAACTTAACTTATATTATAGGCTTGGTTGAGCAACCAGAAATATATGAATGAGTAGTTTTTAGGGCCAGCAAAATAATGAAAATAAAATATTACAGGTTGATTAATCATCTTACTCTGGAAATTAGTTGGCCCAATGTAGCTTGGGGCTTTATTTGAAAACATGATCACAGCAAATATAAGCACATATTCATATGAGTTTAAGTCTCCATAGATAATGATGGTCTCCAAATGTGGCCTTTGTCGGCAGAATTGGGTAGTGATCCAAAGGGACAAGGGCCCTGATTTATTAAAGCTTTCCAAAACTGGAGAGAATACACTTTCATACATGAAGCTGGGTGATCCACCAACTTTGGAATAGATCTGGTCCAGAATTTAAATCATTTACTACCAAATAGCCAATGACTTTTAGGAAATCCATTCCAGGTTTGCTGGATCACCCAGCTTCTCTGATGAAAGTGTATTCTCTTCAGCCTTGGAGAGCTTTAATAAATCAGACCCAAGCCAAGAGAGCTCCAGGGACTGAGGGTTAGGGCAGGAGCGCTCCAAAAGGACTTGCCACAACTGCCACTGTATTGGCCAATTTCAGGACAGTTCACCACCCCTTCTCTTCTTCTAACCCCATCAGCAGCCCTCACCAGTGTTCTCCCCAGCCCATTTTAACTGGGTGCAATACCCAGCACTTTTGTTTAACCACCCGGCTGTTTTTACAAGGTCAGACATCCACCTACAGCTGCTTCCTAATCAGCGTAAAATATTTTCTGTTGCAAGTACTGCTCACTACAGTACAGTACTACAAGTTATCTATTGGCTTCTAACATAAATTCATATTCCATATAACTATACTAAGATATATTATATACTAATAATGGCATGATATGTGATAATATATTCAATGCATGGTAATGTTCTATATGAATAATAATATTATATATGATAATGATATTCCATATGATATTTGATATTATTCCATAGGAATATACCCATATTCCACGGCAATTAATATCTTGTAGTGTAAACAGTTCTTTCTATTATTTAAAAGCATATGGGGTTGTTTTTAAAATAGGCAAAGGATTAAGATATATATTTACACATATCAGTAGGTGTTTGTAAAAGGCTGCCAAACACGAGCGTATATTTGGCAAACAATGGCTTCATGTGGATTGTGTTCTTGAACAGATCTGGGAAATATTATCAATAATGAGCCATGTATCCAGCCCAATGCAAATACATAGACGAGACATCTGAAATAAAACCATGATTCATTTTGGGCCCAATTTTTATGAATTTGTACTTTTTTGTTCTTGTTTGTGCATTTTGGCTGTCAAAAAATAGAAGCGAATCATGCATGCTACATAATCAGGTTATTGAGGATTTGGCGGCCATGTAGAAAGTAGCTAGTACAAAGAAATTGTATACATAGCTTTGTATATGTTAACAGTGGAGGTAGCATTTTTTACACCTTTGTTACATTTCGGGTAGAGTTTAGTATTTATAGAACACTGAGATCTTCTACTGTCGATAATCTCCCAAAGGAGCTCACTATCCAATTTACCATCCATAGTCATTGACAGTAGTCAGGACTAGACCAGCCATCCCAAACCTGAAATCAATGGAACCCCAAGGTTTCTCAGGAATTTCCCTGGGGTTCTTTGAGCGATGGCCTATTGACCTCCCATAAGATGCCTTCATAGTTCCAGGGCCAACACCTCTTAATCCCAAGGACCTTTTTAGCTGTCTGTAATGGTGGCATCCTGACCTCTATTGTTTTGGGTGGCTTTCTTCCCATTGCTAACCATTGCACTTTTTCCTGAGTTCCCGGACACATGAAAATTACTTTGAAAATTCCTTAGGGGTAAAAAGGCTACCAGTTTGTCCAAGTATGTGGGGAGGGAGCCTTTGCAAACATAGGGAGAAAGTACGACCTCCATGCCACTGAGCGACTGCGCCACCCTACACTTCTGCTATAGTCAATCACTTGGTGGGTTTGATCAGAAGCTTGTTGATTTGGAATAAATCCAACCTGAACCTCTGTAGGTTTTGTTCATCAGAGGAAGCTAAATCGTAGGTATGAATGTTTCCTAATTGTTGGAAAGCTTGGTCATTTGGATGATGGATCTGGATACATACCTCATAGATATGCGTACAGGGGGTGATGGTGGTGGCGGGGGGGCTATCCTTGAAAACTGGGAATAAAAGCTAATTTGTTATAAAAGAGCCACAGTGGAGAGTTTCCTTGCTAAAAGTAATCCTGGTTCCCTTGTGGGACCTTCTTCCAAGGCATTTTATTTTAAGTAGATCTCAACAAATTAATGAAATCCCACGTTCTTGCAATTTTCATAGTCGTTTCCAATACCTTCACCAAGTCTGGAGCCATCGTAAAAATATCACCTGGTTACCCTGCCATTATGGTACTTATGTAACCAAATCCTATTAAAGAAGTTCCAACTGTTTCCATGTGTCACCATGTCACCCCTGGCTAAAATAGGAAATGCCATTCCGACACACATTGCTCAGGCTTGGTCTGCCATTGTCCCTATGGGAAAGCTGGTCCAGACCAATGTGAAGAAGATGTTGGGAGTTCATGTAAAATGGAAGAGACTGAAGCAACTGAGATGCATAAAAAATACTTAAAAAAAGTGAAAGCCATATTTTATGAGATATAATGGCAGCTGTTTATGATGTACTGTGCACAGAGCTGCCTAATGTCCTTCAGTTATGGTTTAGATCGACTTTCAATAATTCCAGCAGCTCTATTTTGCATATTAACTGCTCCATTAAGTCTTGCCAGTGCTGTCATTCATCCAGATGAAGTGGGAGGGGCCAGACTCCCAACGTAAATGAGGTTGTCAGGTCCTGGTCTGCAGAACTCTCTCCTCTGCTATGGCAGGAACAATGATAATTGGTTACATTTAAGGATTTCATCAGACAACATAGTCAAACAAACATCCCACTTTTCCATTAGACTGCAGATCGGCTTTAATGGCTGTAATTAGCAATGGTAGTAATTGATTTTTACTAAGCAAATAGCACGCTGAATATATTATCACTGTAGTTTCTGAAGTTTCAATAATGCTATAAAATCTAGCAAATATTGTGTCTCATTATCAGCATGTCACTAATTAACAGGAATGTGTTTTTATCTTTTTAATATACTTCCAAGAAAGTTTTAGAGTGGGTATCATTCTGCTTATTATAAGGATCGGCCGTCCCGGACTGACACTGGCACCAGCAACGTTTGCCATGGGCCACACACATTTTTCTGGCATGACTCCAAGTGCTGTAGTGATTTGGCAAAAATTGCAATTCATAGGCAGCATTTTTATACGATCACAGCAGTGTCGCCCAGTGCACAGTAACTGGGCATAGATATGGGCTGATTAGACTTTTATAGGTTGATAGTTTGCAATTTTTGGCTTGGAGGTTAGCAACATGGCTGTTCTTTAAGCAAAAATGTCTCTTTTAAACCTTTTTACCTCCACAAACTCACAACCAAATATTTACAAAATAAGTGAAAAGTGACACTTTACATATAGATACAGGATACTTTTCTTGTTGTCTCTAGAATATAAAATAACAGTCTAAAAGCGTTGCTTGGAGCCACTTTTAATGGGCACAAAAGGTAGGCAGACTCAGGAACTCAACACAGTGATGATAGGAACCCCTCATAATGGACACAGCAGGTGCATAGACCAGGAAACTAAACCCAGGGATGGTAAGAACTCCTCATGACGAGTACAGCAGATGTACAGACCTGGAAACCCAACACAGGGATGATAGGAACCTCTCATAATGGGCACAGCAGGCCTATAGACCTATGGACTAAGCATGGTAATGGTAGGGACCTCTCATGGGCACAGCAGGTGTAAATTTAGGACAGGAATGGTGGAACCCCTACAAACAGTAAGAGCATGTGTGCAGAACTCGGGCAGTGGGATGGTAGAAACCTCCCATGATGGACACTGCAGGCGTACAGACCCATAAAGCCCAGAGAGAGTAGGGAAACCTCATGATGGGCACAACAGGTGTACAGACCAAGGAACTTGTCCCAGGGTTGGTAAGAACCCCTCATAATGGACACAGCATGGCTACAGACCTTAAAGCTCACCACAGGGATAATAGGAACCCCTCTTGATGGGCACAGTAGGCGTAGAGATCCAGGAATTCAGCAGGGCGATGGTAGGGACTTTCAATGATGGGCACACCAGGTGTACCAACCTCGAAACCCTTTCCAGAACAATATAAGCTTTTATAGCACCAAAGGGTGAGGACAACTCCATGATTTTAGTAATAAAGTCTGATGGTGAGATGTCCACAAGCTAACACAAGCCATGTATAATACATTGTACATTTTGAACAGTTGGGTGCTGACTGACATATCGGGGTGTTACATCGCATTTAACTTTCTATTTTTTCAGACATGGGCAACTTTGAAGATGGAGATACCACCCAGACAGTGTCTCATGGTGATGCAGCGGTCATCCCTGCCCCCAGCATCGCCAGCTTTCCTCAGCCACAAGTTACCTGGTTCAGAGATGGCAGAAAGATCCCTCCAAGCAACCGCATGTAAGTCTTTATATATCCAGGCAGCCTGTAAGCACCACTGCAGGTTCCGCCATCCTTCCTTTTGAGGTTTGGTAGTCGCATTCTTCGTTTTGTCCATTACCTGTTTTTCTGTTATAACTAAATAAACTGCTTCGGTACTATCCAAAAAGACACAGCCTGAAGGACATTTTCTCCTAAAAATCTGTACATGCCCTATTGAAAATTATGGAAATCTAGCATATCAATCTGCAATACATGCACATTTCCTGAAGCTTCATCCCTTTAAAAATGCTGCAACTACAGCTCATTACCTGTTGATCTGCCAGAAATTCCAGTCATTTGGGAAACTAGCTGACAACACTGCCTTCTAAAATCCCAGTATTGTCAGACCTGCCCACTTATTCCCTGCTGGACTACAGTTCCCCTGTTATGTTATGAAGATGAAGGTACAAGGAAGTTTTATTGACGAGTCCTATAAAGGAGAAATGGGCGGCCAAATAGGGATGAGCGAGCGAGTATATTAAGTTTGATCTTGCGGTGAATCGGGCCGAAAATGTAAGCGAGAGCGGCCTTCTGATTTGCAGAGAGGTCGAGCTCTCGCCGAACAGAAGGATTTCCTGGGCTGCATCCTCTGCGATGCATAGGCACTAGAGGATAATTAACCTCTAGTGCCCAGGGGATCGCACACTCTTCTCAATGAATGCAGCCACAGCTGCAATCCATGAGGAGATTCCCGGCAAAGGAGAACCTCCTGACATTGTAATATATCTCTTACAAATTATACTGTTACAGATACAAATGTATTATTTGTAAGAGATCCTTATGTTACAATGTCAGGAGGTTCTCCTTTGCCGGTCATGTTCTTTAATGATTGCAGCTGTGGGGATTGCACACTAAGCTCATCAATGAGAAGAGTGTGGGATCCCCGGGGCACTAGAGGTTAATTAACCCTAGTGCCCCGAGGATCATAGTAGAAATGCAGAGTTCATCTGCAGTTCAGTTCCTATGGTCACGTGTCTGTGGGAACTTTGCGGTCACGGCTGTAGTTAATAACCTCTAGTGCCCCGGTATTCGCAAACAGGGAGATTCCCAGTTTTAATTTCCTCTTCCGATGGTTTCGCTAAATCGGTTTGCCGAAATTTCACCGTACCATTGGAAGTTCAAGGAAATTTTCACAACATCTCGTTCATCCCTACTGCCAATCTTGTATAGGATTTCATCATACCTGGCAAGGTTTCAAAATCTTCCCAATTTCATCAAATACTAAAAAAGTTTTGACTTAATATGCACTTTAAACTTTAAAAAGATTCCCAGTAAGCCCATTATATTTGAGTTTGCTGCCGCCTGTTTAAATGAAACAATCCATGGAAAAGAACAAACGCAGCAAAAGCCCGCTCTAAGCGGCTGTGAGCTTTGTGCGCTGTATCAGCGGCTCTCAAACACCTGTCTGCGGCTGCATCATGCTGAAATGTAGCAGTACTAATGAACCAGCGGCAGCGTCTCCTTATCTACCTAATTGCAGAGAATTATTATCCAGATCATCTGGCAGCTGATCCCCCTGCGAGTGTGGCTGAGCCGGGAGATATGCGCAGGGCGGGGTGCCAAGAGGAGGGCACGGTGGAGGAGGTGACAGGTCACAGAGCGAGGAGAACGGAATGTCATAGCTTTCAATAAAATCCTATTTTATTTTATTTTATTTTATTTTATTTTGCAGAGAAATTTAGCTTCTTATGACGAGATTTGAGTTGCTATTATTTGGGTGCCAACTGAGATTTGCCAGCACAGGAACAATGTCTGAAATGAGACGTCACAGTGCACAGGTCAACCCTGAGTCCTTTTTAAAAAAAACTGTTTATTCTAAACCCCTGCCACTGTATGGGGGACACCCTGCCACCCGCTGGAGCAAATAAATGGGTGTAAACCAATATATTAAAAGACATAGGCTGCATACATGCACACCATGCAATGGCAAAAGGGGCAAAACCATAAAAAGCAAAATAAAGTACAGCAAATAATACATTTCCAGTACAATACAGCTCTCTTTACTACTGGGAGACAAAGTCATATATAGGAATAAATAGACCAATGATTGTGCTCAAAGCCACACGTTTCAAGGTTTTACGCATTTTAATTTTTTTTTACAATAGTAAAAGGCTATGGCCTCAATTACAACAAAGGCTTGCAAACGTTGTGCGACATTGGACAGTTTGAGTGCTAAGCTAAGATTGTGGGAGAGGAAGGTAAGTATTTTTACCAGGTGACCTGGGTTATGGATGGTGGGGGTATTTAAAAAACAATTTCCCCAAATTTTGCTATGTCCTTTAGGGGGACAGAAATTTCTACTCTGCACTAAGGATTGTGTTCTTTTTGCTCTTTGTGTCTCCATTTGGGTTTTTTTCATTCCCTTATTGGTGGTCATTGGGATAATAAAAATTTAGCTCAACACTAAAAGCCCCAACTCTGGGCTTCTCTCTTTCCTCTCTAAATAATCTATTCTGTATTTTTTAACAGCTATTCCAAATGCCTTTAGATCAGAAACAACACAATCTCTTTATATCTTCTACAGCAATCCACAATGCAGAGAGCGCTCTGATGTGATGACGTACATTATTTTGTATGTAGAAGGTGCTGTGGTGACTCCTGTCACCAACAGAATGTCCCCAAGCTGCTGGGTTGAATGGTGCTGGACATGTTTCAATAGGAATAGTAGCATCTAGTAGCTAGAAATAATTCACTGTGGGGAATGGCACCAGACAGCATGCGAACATACTTGAGCATAAACCAAGATTTATTTCACCAAAAAATGCCATTAAAAAAAGAATCTTGGTTTATACTCAGGTAACACCTAGTGGCATTTCCTGGAACTGTATTGGTTTCTGATTTGACAGATCAGAGGTGTCAAATACTGGTTGTTTGTTACACATGAAACAAAGTGCTACTTGTGGTAAACAATATTGCACAAAAAATTGTTCAGGAGAGTCAAGTCATACTTATGTAGCTTCAGATAAAAGTAGGTACCTCTGTTTATATTCAAGTATATACTAACATTAAAGAATTACTTTCACTAAACCAAAGACCAGTATCTTACAATATCCAGCTCCCTATTTTCTCAATGTTCTAAACTGATTATTATACATACTGCTTGTTATGACTTTCTGCTTTTTGCAGTTACTTAATGCCCCACCTTTGATGGTGAGTTGTAATAAGATGGGTGCTAGTTTGTGTCCTATATTGCTCATTCGGGTTCTGTTTCTCTCTTTGCAGTGCCATCACCAAGGACAACACGTTGGTAATCCTGTCCAGTGTAGCCCCAGATGCCGGACGCTACTACGTACAAGCCGTCAACGACAAGAACGGCGATAACAAGACCAGCCAGCCTATTACGATCATTGTGGAAAGTGAGTAACAACCCCACGCTGCAACATTCAGCTTTTGTAATAACTTCAAACCATTTCTAGATTCAAGCGGGATTTTTTTTTTAAGATTGTAAAGCACCGGGGGAAATGACGGCGCTTTATAAATCAGGAGTAGTAAAGAATAATAATGGGTCAACGGTGATTGTGGCCTTGGGCTGGGCATAAACCAGCTCAGTATAAATTGTGATCTTTGCTGGAGCTGCATGAAGGAAAAAAACGGTTTCATAGAAGACTGTTAAGTGTCAGGTGGGCAGAGGCGCATTTATTCCCATCACATAGGGGATGTCACTCAGGTAACTGAACGGTTCGTGCCGCTATCTCTGCACGCATTAGAGGAGAGTTGGGTTTGGCAGGAAGCAGATCGATAGCGGAGGGAGGAATGAAATGCCAAGACATCACAAATAAAGGGAAATAAAAGCCCTTTAATCCTGAACTTCGCAGACCGGCAGAAAAGCTGCTGATCCAGCAAAGGGAATAAGGATGTGACTGGTTTATCGCGGTTGGGTAGAAAACGGTGCAAAGAAAAAAAAAGTTAATGGGCCTTAGCGGGATGCCACCTGTAATCTCCGAGGCAGATAACTCCTCTTGGAAGGCCGAGGTGTGGGGGGAAGGGGGATTCATCTCAGCAGAAAAATGCACACATGGTCTATTATATTGCATCATTCTAGATAGGAAGCAGCAAACTCAATTTTTTGCATGCAAAAAGCGCATTTGCATGAATTGACCGTGATAAGAAGACACCAGGTACAATGCATTGTGTTAGTGCTTTGCATGCTGTTTTAGAGTTTTATTTTGATATTCCATACTACAGAAATAAAAAAGAGGCATTTGATCAGTTGCTTTATTGCTACTTTTTCTTGCTGCTGCCCTTTCTATCATGAAGTGCGATAAGCGGAGCAGCAGGTTCTCTCCGGCGGAACTGCACTTCAGGCATTTGTACGTGGCCCTTCCATTCCATTGTCAGCCTCCATCATGTTTATTACATAAGATCACTCTGGATGAATTCAGTTATTTCGCTCTTCCTGGACAGTGATATAAATAGCCGGGACAGCTCCCGCCATCCTGGGCTTTGCTGCGAGCAGAAAGCACTTACATGCAATTTATCAGGTCACCGTAGACATCCTGTTTCTCGACAGCTGTCTGAATATTTACAGTTATTAACTTTCTAGGACACAAAATGCTTCCATTTGCTTGGCCTTTTTACTGGTGTGTCAGTGCACTGAAAGTAAATCTAAACTCCATCACTGAAATCATGGAGAGTCATTCCAAGAGTCTTCAGTAATCTGCAGCTTTCAGATATTCAATATTCAGAGATCCCATAAAGGTCCTTGTTTGGACACCTCCTGTTTTGGGGGCTTCTGTGTTGTCACCCGGTCTCATTCCAAGTTACATACACACCAGCTGTGCTATAGCATGGTCCAACGTTATCACTATCAGGAAGCCAGTTCAGAGCAATGATTTGCAGTATTTGCTGGAGCAGGTGCATGTAGACAGGAAGTGGCTGCAGGAGTTGTAGCAAAGGAAGAAAAAGGAGGAAAGTGCATTTTAATATAGGAAGGATATAAAAGAGGGATAAGATCTACTTTAAATCAGCTGAAATGGCTTACTTTGATTTTGCAGCACACAGTGAGCATCTCACAAAGTGCATTAGAAGCTGCAACAAGTCAGAGCCCACCTCTTTTCCTGGTTGGAGGACATCCAGCATCATGTAGCCTCTCCCTCCCCAGCCTAGCTGTCCCAGGTTGATCCTTATATGATAAGGTTTGATGATTTGATTGGCCTACATTGGCTTCTATAAGCACAGTGATGAAGTTTAGATGCCCTGGCATGGATGTACTCCTGCCCTACATTCTCTACAGTGTTTTTCCCCAAATTTTTCATTAGCCTGTGTAGGAAGAAGCTGTAAGTGAGTGGTAGCCCCTGTATTACAACCAAACTCTTCAGCAACCACCTAAAAACAGCTGGGTGGCTACTGAAAAGTTCAGGGTGGTGCGCCCAGCTACAAGAAGCTGGGGAGAACTTCTTATATCATATACTTCTCTAGGTTGTCCACCAGGGGGCAGCAGCATTATGGTGTGACCGAAACCCTGTTGCAAATCAATATAGGTACAAATTTTGGAAAAAAAAAAAAAAAAAGTGGATTTGTTATTCATTTTTATCCTTTAACACAGGTCAGAAATGGTGCCGCATTTCTAAAGCCTCTTCACCCTCCTCCCGGCTGTTCCTCCAATCAAGGCATATTTGCTGCCATTGGTGCTTTTTACACCTTCATACACCACTGATTGTGTTAAAAACTGTTTGCCATTTTCAAATGGAAAATTGTTGATTTACTCAATGATTCAGCATTGATTCCTGTGGAGAAATCGGCCTAATCCCCCTTCCCTGTCACTGTACACATTCTGCGCTCTGTAACAAAGGATTTTAGCTTCCTTTGCTGCAGATTTGTCTTGTAACTAACATAAGTCCACAGGGCAGATTCCAGTGCAAGGAAGGCATATGTGATCTCAAATATCTGACCATTTGATCAATATTCTCTGTGGGGTAAATTTTAGAATATTTTTACTTTTTTCTGTGCATTTTTGAAAGTCATTTTGGTTTTACAATTAATTCCTTATTATCTTATCTTTGCTTTGCTTATCCGCTAAATGAACACATAATGTGAAGGTTGCCATTTTTATTGGCTAGAACCAATTTAATGAGGATCCAGGGGGCAAAATGTACCTTGCATTGGTGGTTAGTGGGAAAATACCCCTTTACAGTGCTGGTCACGATGCCACTCTTAGGCTACGTACACGTTAGAAGAATGTCGCCCAAGACGGACAGTTGTTCTTCTCTCAGGCAAAAATCCAGTACGTGTACAGCAGTCCCCCAATGTCCGTCATCAGTCTGCAAATTGCAAATTTCTATAGGAAAGAAGAGCACAGCAAAGTGCCTTTCATTTGTCCTCCCCTTTCCATAGAATGGCACTGTTTGTACAGTGCTAATTCATTCTTCTGGAAACAATCATTTCCACCAACTGTAATCTGATGTCTATCTGATACTTGTATGGGGATCTTCAGGCAGCTGTTGTTGGCCCTTGAACTATGCAGGCACCATCAGATTGGAAGCCAACCAGCCAATTACGGAATTCTTTGGGGCATCTTAAGGAAGCATGGGGTTCCATGAAACCCTGGTGGAGAATGGCTGCTATAGATGGATCTATAAAGGGTAGATGGATAGATAGATACTATATATGAATTGATACCAGATATCCATTTTCGGGTTCCCCCAGAGGCTGCCAGAGGTTCCATGAATTGAGGTTGATTGACCTCCCACCTGGTGATGCCTACAGAGCTCTGCGGCCAATACCACTTGGTAGAGCCAGCTTCAGGACTCCAATGATGTTTATTGTTTATAAAAGTGGTAACCTAGGAAGGCATTCCATCTACTGGCCTCCAATTTAGTAGGCTTTCGTCCCACTTATACCCAAGTAATTGGTTTAAGCAGAGCTTCCCAAAGACTTGACAATTATTTCAAGGTTTCCTCAGAGGTAAAAAGATATAGTGCTGCTATAAATGGAAAGATAAATACTGTAGACCGATACCAAGATTTTCTGGATCCCCTAGACAGATATGATAGATAGACACCATAGATATATAAATTCTATAGATAGATCTTTAAATAATTGGACGTTGATGATACCTATGATAGATAGAAAGCTGGAGAGTTTCTGTAGACCCATAGATCTGTAAAATGACATTAACTTTCATTTACAAAGACAGAAAGCTGTGCTGTTGGTTTGTGCTATGATTGCATTCAGAGCTAGAATGGTAAAGTCCCCAACTAATCTCCTGACCCCGGTACTGCAGAGTCAGCAGGACAGCAAACACACGGCCGGGATTTACTGCAAATGAAACGTGCCCGCTGTCCTAACGCTCCCAGACACCGCTGGCCCTTCTGCTGACAAAAGCAGTGTTTTACACAACCCATATCATGCACAGACCTGCATGTCGACACTATGGCCATCTTTTATGTGCACCAGGAGCCGTTATAAGTTAAAGCAAGTTATACGATGAAGAAAACAAAACTCGGCTGACCTGCTGAGCTCAATAATAAATGGACACAAACGAAGAAGAGAGGCCTAGTAATGCAAGATGTCATGGTTTGACCTGAACACTCCAGATAAATAAAGGGTTCCTGTTAGCAGGGACTGGTTTAGCATAGAACAAACTGGGCAGTTGTCCAGGGCCTCAGTTGGCAGAAAAGCAAAAGTGCATTATAGCATAGGGCTCCATTTTGTCCTAAACCTTCCCTATTGGGGTAGAATTTTAGGAGTTTCTATTGTTAATTTAAAGTCCAAAATGTACCAACCCCTACTTTATCCAAAATGACTTGGCTTTAGATATATATTAGGAAAAAGTCAACAATGGCAGCTACCTTACAACAGGGCATGTTCCTAACGTCCATTTGGTCTCCAAAAGCTCACTACCACGAAGAGCAAAGTGAGAAAGCCCTATCTATGGCATGACCCATTATTTAATAATAAACAGTGGTGCTATACTCTTATCTGGGGTTGCAAATGACAGACAGATTTAGACAGTGAAACGGCGGAGGAGAAGACCCTTCCCTGAAGAGCTTACAATCTAGGAGGTGGGGGAGTACTAGACAATAGGAAGCTAATACAGGGCTGATTATCTTCACCCAGCTATCAGGTGACAGTTCTGGGTGGCTTATCGGCCATTCAAGTTCCCTGTGTTCCCCATTCACAAAAATACTAGGTAATATTTTATACTTTGCTAAATGATCAAGATCATGGAGGGGTGCGAAGGTTCAATAATCCCCTCAAATGCCCTTACAGTAAATTGATCTATTCCTTTTTGCAAAATGCAGGATCAGTTTAAGACCAACATGGAGTTTACGTGTAAGTTTTTGACCCATCTCTCCATTTCTCATTCTTTTTTGGACTGATGATCTTTGATGATCTCACCTAATTTAATGATATTGGTGGTTGGTGGTAGCCCATATTTTTAGAAAAAAAATTGACTCATTCTTATACATTTCTATGTCTCTTGTATTTTATGACTGAACAGATGTTAATGGACCAGCAGACCCAATTGCTCCTATTATTGTCATTGCCCCTCAGAACACAAGCGTTGTGTCCGGGACCTCGGAGGTGACAATGGAATGCATAGCGAATGCCAGGTCAGTATGAAAGGTTATCCAAAGTATTTTCCTTTTTCTCTGAAGTTGTTATCTATGTTTGTCAAAGTGAAATGAAGGCAACGTATTTAGCATTCAGTCATCACCGTTCATTGTTGATCTAAAAGTACAGTGGGTCAATCATTTCCCACCTCCAATGGGCAGGAAGCTGATGATACTACAGAGTTCAGGGAGCTGTGAAGTACCTTAATTTAAATTTTGGGTTTTTTTTTTCTTATTTTAGTGTTTTCTGGTAAATTATACTTTTTTTCTTCCACTTCAGACCGCTTGTCAAATTAAACATAATATGGAAGAAGGATGGGGCTCTTGTGTCCAGTGGAGTGAGCGAATTTGGGCGCCGTCTTACAATCCTGAACCCCACCCTGAGCGATGCTGGCTATTACTCCTGCGAGGCAACATTACGCAGCAGCAGTGTACCTTCCGTTACTGCTGGAGCCTACCTAACCGTGCTTGGTAAGAGTCGTATCCTATAGAAAAGGGCTGAAAAATCTGTTCGATGAAATAGATCGGTCTTTAAATATTTGTTTTCTGATTAGCCATAGCATTTTGTACATAGATGCATTGAATGGGAAAGCCCCCATATTGGAATATAGGTTGGTAAGAGATGTTGGAATGGGTGTTAGAATGCCAAGTTAGAAAACAAGTCGAGATTGGGAAGACTTGGCTTCTGCTTGAAGACAAGGTTCTTGCTACTGTTGAACAGGAAGACCTGACTGCAAGGTAAGGTGCTAATGTTGGATGAGAAGATCTAGATCCTGATGTGAGGTCAAATACTATTGGTAGACAATAAGAATTGGCTCTTGGTTTGAGATCAGCTGCTGATGTGGGAGGAGAAGATGTGGCTTCTGCTGTGAGATAAATTAGTGATGATGGACAGGAAGACCTGGCTCCTGCTTAGGGGTGTAGTGCTGATGTTAAGTAAGAAGACTTGGCTCTTGCTGTGAGGTAGGGTACAGATGTTGGACAAGAAGACTTGACTCGTTTTATGAGGTCAGGTGCTGATGATGGACAAGAAGACCTGGCTTCTGCTTAGGGGTGGAGTGCTGATGTTGGATGAGAAGACCTACTTCCTTCTGTGAGTTCGGGTGTTGACAATGGATGAAGAGATCTGGCTCCGACTTAGGGGTGAAGTGCTGATGTTGGATCAGAAGACTTGGCTCCTGCTGAGAGATGAAGTGCTGATGTTGGACATGAAGACCTAATTCCTTCTGTGAGTTCAGGTGCTAACAATGGATGAGAAGACCTGGCTCCTGCTTAGAGGTGCTGATGTTGGATGAGAACACTTGGTTCCTGCTGTAAGGTAAGGTATAGATGTTGGATAAGAAGACCTGGCTTACATTCGACCTTCCAATTCATCCCAAAGGTGTTTACACACCATGTGTTGTAGCTTGCTGTATTGCTACAGTTCTGCCTTTGTTTCACATAGTGTCTCACAAAGGTGGGTAAGCCCATTAAATATGAATGGGTTGCCTTAACCCAATGCATCACACCACAAAAACGCACATGTAGCAGATCATTAGAGAATATCTAAGTTTAAATGGGAATCTACATGTTATTCCATGATTATTATTACTTTTTTGGATCAAGCAGTTGATGAAAATGATGTGTTCTAGCTATGGTGTCCCTTTAAAGGAAATATACATTTTATTTGTTACATGACAGTTCCACTTTTTATCACTCACCTATTTGAGTGAAATTAGTTAGCAAGTGCTCTGCCATAGACTAACAGACTGGAGTGTTTCCTGTTCATCGCTAAGAATCCATCAGGGGAATACTCTGTCCAATCCAATTACCTATCGGCGGACAGTGTGCGCTAATTTCAATGATGCGCCGAGCTTTCTTGCGGTTTCTAATTGATTACAGCTCTGTAATGGAGATATGTCTCTAATTAGCAAATCCCAGCGGCCTGCAGAGTTAAAAGACAATGATTTTTTTAGAAGCGAAAAACAAAATGGATTCCATTTAAATAGAATCTGTCACACAGCAAAATCCTCATCTCAGAAGGCTCCGGTAAAAGGCAGCTATTTCTTGAATAATACAGGTTCACATTTAGGCGGTGTGGAAATGCACTTGTTTTTTAGTTTTTGCTCAAGGATGGGCTTTAAGCACCTAAATCTTGATAGAGGTACTTACTTCACCACTCTTGTCCCCTGTTATTGGAATGGTGATTCCATCCCCGCACTGCCCTATCCGGAGCTGGGATTTCACTTTGTAGCCCAGTGTATTATTTCACATTTTATTATTTGGGCAATCCATAGATAAAAAACAAAATATAAGCTTATATGAAGCATCCATTCTTATTACGTCCTTTCTGGAAGTTAATTTCTTTTTTTTATATTATGGGGAATGTAACAGAAGGAGCTGCAAATGCACAAAACTTCCACGTGGGGTGGGACAGAGTTGGCAGGAATGTCCCGCTGTTTCAGTATCCAAGATACTATATAGATATATACTTATTTGCCTTCAACTGATCTCAGTGGTGACATTAGGGGCCTGATAGACCCCCAATGCTTTTTTAAAGAGAACAGGACATGCTGTCATATAGAAGGTTTGTCTGCACCCTTATGCAAAAAAAGATAAGCAAAAAAGAAAAATAAATTATACAAAGAAAAAATTGCGCCCACATGCAATTTTGCTCTTATGCTTCAGCTGTGCAAGTTTGTGAAAATTCTGATTATGCAGCACATTTTGGGAATCACTGCATACACTGGAGTGAGAATAATAATTTTAAGATCATAGTTTACCATTCGCTCTTAACTGATGAGCTATAAATTCTTTTAAAGTATCACCTTTAGACAATTTTGAATACTCAAGTTTCTCACCATTCAAAAGGTTTGTGCAATTTTTAGGCTTGACATGTTTGGTATCTGTTTACTCAACACAACATCGTTCCTAATATTTAAAACATTTCAGTGAACAATTGTAAATATATATGTGAAAAAAATATCACTGTAGCAGCAAAATGGGTAAATAGGGGCATATGGGAAGTAGTGGTACCCAGAACCAACATGAAAAAATACTTTGATTTCTGTAGACTGGTGACTCCAATTTGGCCACCATTGATTTCCGTGGACCATAATGCTTTGTATAGCCTTGCTAAGCATTCAGTCCTGACCCTTCTTCACTAATTTGGTGTTCCTGTGTTCTTCTAGAGCCACCACAATTTGTGAAAGAGCCTGACCGACATTTGACCGCAGAGATGGAAAAAGTGGTGGACATTCCATGCCAAGCTAAAGGTGAGCAATGGACATGTTTCATATCAGTAACAAAAAGTAGTTGATGAATGAATGACCCTTCTTTTCCACTTTTAGGTTTAGTTTACTCCAGGAATGAACATGTTTCTTGACCTAGTTATTGTGCATTGAATTTGGTTTTTAATTTTGTTATGGATCCAAAGCCTCCAAAATGCATTACATGCAATATTGTGAGTAAATTTCCAACTGAAAACCATGTATCTTCTCTTGTCCGTGCCTTTTGGTACCTGCAACTAGTGTGAACACCTCTCTAGTGAGGCTATTCTCTGCAATTTTAACCTTCGGAGGGAGCTTCTCACAAGATGTTGGAGTGTGTCTTTGGGAGTTGGTATCCGTTTATCCAAAAAAGTGCATTTTTGAGGTCAGACCTTGCTTCTAGTTTATACCAGAACTGTTCAGTAGGGTTGAGGTCCGGGCTCAGTGAGGGCCACTAAAGCTCCTCCACACCAATCTTTTTAACCCATGTCTTTATGACGCTGGTTTTTTACACAGGTGCACAGTCATGCTGGAACCAAATAGGACTTCCACCAAATTGCTATCATGAGGTTGTAGAATTGTCTACAATGGTGTAAACATTACTGGAAACCCATTAGCTAATTTGGAAGAGTGATCCAATACTTGGGGCCATATGGGTAATTGTGATGGTCCTTGAACTTTTAATCATATAGTATATATGAATCTTCCATGTTACCTAACAAACCAGATTCGACCTGTCCATTTTTCGTGAACTTTAAACTGGTAAACTGGTGCTTTAAGATCCTGTTGATGAATCTCCATGCCTTTTACATTCCATACCCTTTACCAAGACTCTTCTCCTGATAATATATGTTCATTGTCAGTAATAATCACGAGCAGTACAATTAGGCTTGTGGTGTACGTATAATTACTAGCAGAAAAGGGCACCGCAGCCCCTCAAGCATTAGGAAAAATAAATGACTGTAGTACGGAAGGGATGGAGAGATGATTTAATATACCGTGTTATGTTAAGTACCCAGGAGACGCTACTTGTTAGATACTGTGTGGATTTTTACTGTCCTCCAGCTTTTTTTTCCCTCTTAATTCTTCCTGACTCGAATACCATCTCCTTGGTAAAAAAATTCTAATTACTGTGCACTCGCTTTGAATGCCATGAAGAAGAACTGTCTGTTTAGCTGGTGGCAGCATTCTCCTATATTTTGCATGAATGGGAGATTCTGATTGGCTCTAGTAAGAAGCAAGATATGTTTCATTGTGATACCTTTACTGTATGGCCCCCATTAAAATATAAAGGGACCCTGTCACCAGGCTATTTATTTCAACAGCAATCTTCCAATAATATGTGTATTGATCATATTATCTGCATGGTAATTACCTGTTACAGCTTCCCTGGTGTAGACATCCAAAAGCCCTGGGACTGCTGCTAAGTGCCACCATCTTGGATGATGGCTGCTTCTGAGCTGTCACTGCAGTGTTGTATTATCATCACACCTCCGGCATTTGCTACATAAAAGGCTATGTAGCATGAGCTGGGCAAGCACCTTAGAGAAATCACACACTCACAGATTAAGAAGCCCATGTCGTAAATAAAGGTAGGGCAACTGTTGTGCAGAATTTACCCTTCCAAGTGTAGACATATGCACCATTTACAAATATTTGACTTTTCTTTTCAATACCTAGGTGTGCCTCAGCCCTCAATCTCCTGGTACAAGGATGCCGCTCTGATTGATGTCCGCCGGGAAACCAGATTTCGCATAGTCAGTGGCGGAAGTCTTCGGATCAGCGGGCTGATACCTGAGGACACGGGAATGTTCCAGTGCTTTGCCCGTAACAGTGCTGGGGAGGTCCAGAGCTCCACTTACCTGGCCGTCACCAGTAAGTGTCAATCTAAAAGCTTGGATTTGTAGAGAGGCTTGAGGCTATATATTTTGTGTACCCATCATGCCTTGTGTGGTCAGGACAAGTCTTTGTCTACTAGATCTAGCCATTCACTAATTATTACTACTACTAATAACACCAATAAATTAATAATTTGCAATTGACTACAAGTTGTAGATGTGTCATCCACTTTTTAGATAATTGTTCAGTGTTAAAAAATAATTGAGATTTGATCTGGCCAAAAAAAACTTGTCTGATCAGTACTTGATCAGCATTCTACCCAAAAATCAATTCCCTTAATTGACTGAAAATATGACATAGTTATTGGCTAGCATAATGCAAGACAACTCAACAAATGATCAATATTTTCCTGATCACAAATCATGGAATATTCTTTCTTTTTCTACTTTGCACCACTCAATATCTGAATATCTGATTAAAAAGCAATCGGAACTCCAACACCTCCGAATGAGTTACAAAGCTATGGCACTATAGTTTGCTTGCCAATGCAGCCCATGCTCATTCGATAAAGAGAGCTACCTTTCCCAATCAATTTTCTCCTTTAGTATCCTATCTGGGTTTTTGTCTTTTTTTCAGGCATTGCTCCTAACATCACCAAGGGACCCCTAGACAGCACTGTGATAGATGGCACAACTCTGGTACTTCAGTGTGAAACCTCCGGTGCCCCACGACCTGCTATCACTTGGCAAAAAGGTAAGACGTTTAATGAAGGTAGGCTTTAAAAAGTTGATTATATATAAAGCATACTTACCTCCCTCCTTTAGCTCCAACTGGCAGAGCAAGCAACCCACACAAGAAATATCATTTTTGGGTTGGCTGACTTTTAAAATCTATCAAATAATGGAAGCCAACCTCCAAAGATCATCCAGTGTTGAATGGTGCATGTCATTTGTATTGATTCTAGCTGCAGTGATCATGTATGTCGGGTACTGGGACACCTAATATACAGAGAAGGGGCTAAGCTAGTATTACCGGGATCAGTGGCTAACAATTGCAGCTTCTTTCTGCATCCTGACAGGTCCCCTTTAAAGCAAAATCAAGTGTTTCTCTTTAAAACCTCCCTGTCTTCCTTATCAGGATATGCTTACAAGCAATGCATCCGTCTCTGCCCGCCATGCAGATCTTCTCAGGCGTAGTCAGCGTGTGTGTTGTCACGCTGCAAGCCTCTCATCTTCCTCCTGCGTGTGAATGATAAGAGGAGGCTGCGTTGTGAGACTGTATATAAATCATATGCCGAGCGTCTCATCTCTGCACAACTGAGCCACCCAAACAGCAGCTGCAGCCCTTGTCGCATAAAACTGGCACAAACCACTTAATATAGAGCCATTGGCTGACAAACGAAGGATTATTAAGGAACACTGCGCCTGCTGTATGGAAGTGTGTTAAGGAAGGACTGCGAGGGCCCCGTAAGGACTAATCAGATTCCTTCTTTCACAGTTCAGTTGCATGGGGGCTGATTCGGTGGCTGCGTGAGGTCCGTGGTGCAAATCAGACTGTTTTGCTGTAATTTAGCAAGTGCAGAGATAACGAAACAATGCAAGCTTACTTCCAATTGGGCATGGTGGCCCAGATTTATGAAATTTCAACAACATTTAAGGCTTTGTAAAGAGAACCAGTCTTTATTTTTGAATTCGCAAAGCTATAGAAAGTATCCCCAAAGCTATAGAAAGTATCCCCTCCTTGATTCCTGTTGTCTGGTACACCTCTCCATGCCTTGTCCCCTTTACACTACGATCCAAGGTTGCCTCAGGAAGGGGTTCCAGAAAAGCAAAGTACCAAGCATGCAGCATACCTACCTACGGAGGGGGATAGTGCTATATAGGAGGTAAGTACTGCACCCTGAGCTACAGATGAAAAGCCAATTTTAGGGCGTAGCCCAAACCACTCAATTTAATCCAATGGGCCACATTCAATGTGTCTGCAGCTAGGATGGTCACCTACATGGTCCTTGGCATTTTCTAATTCTATCCTCACATGATGCCATGGTGGCTGTAGCACAGCTCAGGATAAAATAATTCTTCAGCCAGTTTGGTTAATGAGGTCTGAGGTTTTGTAGATAACCAAAACCCAATCGATTGCTGCCGGCAACAGCTCGGAGTTTCAGGTTCAGCAGCAAGAGAGATAAGAGAAAAAGCTGAAGAGACCTGATATGCCTTTTGCGTCACTTGCATCTGGTTTCCCTGTATAGTTTTATTCTTTATTGTCTTTAGCATCACTGGCTGGGACACCCAACTCTCAATAACCCAACTTCCTAGAGCATTTGTAATACCATGCCAAAGCACCTAAAGGTGGCAGAATGAGATTACCCATCCAAAATACAAATAAAAATCTAAGGCACAAATAAGTGCAAGACGTCTCTTCCTTCTGGTGCCCTTTAATAGTCTGAATTCTGAGTTTATTCCTTGAATTACGTCTTTGATAATACAAGATCTTAGGGGAATACAGGAGGAGAAGGGTTAATTCATTTTATCATATCTATACATTGTCTGACCTGCAAGTGATTCTTTAATGGAAGCCATGGCAACTGGAACCTCTTTATATCTCCTCGCTTAATAGAAAAAAGTTAACCCTTCATGGATGTCATAAGAGGAACGATGGGGTAGACTGACGTAGCAGTTATGAATTTTTGAGTTGGGCTGTAGTTTTGATTTTGCTCTTTGTTGCTCTTCTCTCTTGTTCACAGGGTGAGCATTTGCTAAAAGCCTAAAGATTTCCTACTATGGGCTTTAATAGGTTAATTTTTTCTCTTTCTTGCTGAACAAAATGTTCCCTGTTGAGTTCTCACATTTTATTCCTTTTTTTTTTTTGTCTCATCAAACTTCTAAAGACTTATCTGTCAGATATAAATACATTCTTTTGCTTTTGCTGGGGAGGTCTGGGGGACATCCTAACCAAAACAAAAAACATGTGATCCATTTATTACCATATGGCCTTCTTTTTTTGACCAAAGGTTGCTGTTCATTCTGGATAGGCATGATGGGGCTCCCCAGTTGCCACCCCCACCCCCTGTTCCTATTCGTTCCCCTTCTCACAGTTTTGTGTTATTTGTAAAGGCCATCAACATATTAAGTATGGTTACCAGCTTTCCAAGGGCCATCATTTGGGGGGAGGGTCTAATATAACCCCACAATATGTGTGTGGGGGTGGGAGTCTGTGGGAAGGGAGCTTATTGGAATCTGAAAGCCACTTTTAATAAGGGACCCCTAAGTTATCGGCTCCCTCACCTTTGACCAGCTCCATCCAGCTGGTCAAAACAAAGGCCATTAATATGGCGCCCCCCCCCCCCCATACCCCTTCGGGGCTATATTAGCCTTCACTCTTCTGCAAAGGCTTTCCATAAGAAGTATGTCTGTGGGAATTTTTGCCCATTTAGCCAAAAGAACATTAATGAGGTCAGGTATTATTGTTCAATGGGAAGACTTGGATCATTCGAGTTTTCAGTAGGGTTTGGGTTTTGTGCAGCTTACTTAAGAGCACCCTTTCTTTTACCTGTTGGAACCGTAAAAATGTATTTCAGGTCTCAGGGAAGTCCTGTTATAATAACTATATCCAGAGCTTACAGTATATTAGCGTGGTGGTCAGTGGGAAGCATTCCTCTTACATAGCTGGCCATTTGGAGGGATGTCACTCATATCAAAAAGATCATTGGTGTCAGTTAAATTGACCTGAGTAGTACAAGGGTACTATACCCCCCTTCCCAACCCCAAAATGGCTAAATCAGCCCTAGATAAAACAAAACACCACTAGAGAAAATATATGTATGTATTGTTCTTCTTTTAACTTATAATTACCTTTGCAAGGTCAATCGATGTCCAAATAGCACTCCACGATAATTCATCCAGTGGCAGCTGCTTTCCTCTGCACAATGACAGGAGCTCCATTCAGCTGGTCATTATGTAGGACTAATCCCACAAATCCCACAAAGGGTTAGTTGGGGAGAACTGTCCTCAGCTGTCCCATTGTCGGATTGGCTGACCACAATGACAGGAGTTCTATCCAGCTGTATAGGTGTACTTCTCCACCACTATTACCTTTTCACAATATTCCTAAGTCTGTGAAAAGGTTCTGGTTTCAATACTGGGTGAGGAAACCTATGAAGTGATTTTTTATTTTGGTAAATTAAAAACAAAATACTACATAAACAACACAATTACCACATTTTAAATGTCACCATTATTTACATTGTATTCTTTTATACTATGGGCCTGATTCATTAAGGCTCTCCAAGGCTGGAGAGAATACACTTTCACCAGTGAGGCTGGGTTATCCAGCAAACCTGGAATGGATTTCTTCAATGTCATTTGCTATTTGCTAGCAAATGCTTTGAGTCCTGGACCAGATCCATCCCAGGTTTGTTAGATCACCCAGCTTCACTGGTGAAAGTGTATTCTCTCCAGCCTTGGAGAGTTTTATTAAATCAGGGCCTATAACTCTCACCTTCCCATTATAATACAATATTGAGTTTATCAATGTGTGAATGCATCAATTTTATATGAATGTTTTCTTATGTAACATATGTGATATTAAAAAGTGGTCAGCTTGACTAGCAGAAAGAGGTCTGGGTTGCCTTACTTGTTCGGCATTTTCTCTGCAGAATAGCAAACTTTAATTTCATGAAAGTAATCTTTTCCCTTCTCTCATGGCTGCAGGTGATAGGGTCTTGGCCAGTGGGTCAGTTCAACTGCCACGATTCACCTTGTTAGAATCCGGAAGCCTTCTCATCAGCCCAGCTCATGTTTCTGACATCGGAACCTACACCTGCACAGCCACTAATTCCCGAGGTGCCGATGAAGCCTCAGCTGATGTCATTGTGTGGGGTAAGAACATAATTGATTTAATTATACTATATATGGCTGTTTTAGAAAATCAGCAACTATGAATAATCCAGTTGAGTTAAAAACATTCCTTCTATATATAGTTTGTAATTATATCTGTGTCGGGGGGGGGGAGCTATATTTACTTATTTTATACATGCTGTGATTACTGGTTAGCAGTGCAGTATGGTGACCGTGCTTTGCTATATCTTGTATCTCAGTAGAAGTCTATGGAAAATGGTGGTTTAGGTAATCCTACAGCATGTGCACTATATGGCCAGTATTTGTGGACATACCATTCTAAAACAAAGACCATTGATATGGTCTGCCCTCCCCCCCCCCTTGGTACCCACTTTTCTGCAAAGGCTTTCTATAGGAAGTATATCTGTGGGAATTTTTGCCCATTTAGCCAAAAGAGCATTTATGAGGTCTGGTATTGATGTTGAATGAGAAGACTTCAATCAATTGATCAATTGAGTATTCAGAAGGGTTGAGTTTGGGGTACTGTGCAGGTTACTTAAGTTACTCTAGAGTACTTTTTCTTTTACCTGTTGGAACCATAAAAATTACCTTTCAGGTCCCAGGGAACTCCTGTTATAATTTCTATATCCAGAGCTCACAGTATATTAGCGTGGTGGTCAGTGGAAAGAATTCCTCTTACAGGGCTTCCCATTCGGAGGAATGCCACCCATACCAAAAAGATCATTGGTGTCAAAAAAATTGACCTGGGAGCACAAACTGCTCATTGCTTAAGGAACCCCTAGCAACCTAACAAGGAACTCTTTGGTTTCACGAAACCCTGGTTAGGAAAACTGCTCTAGACCAAATTTGTCACACCATCTTGCTGACTTTGTGCACAGCGGCGCCGCCTTGCTGAAACAGAAAAGGGCCTTCCCAAAATTATTTCTTCAAGGTTTGAAGTGTCCAAAAATGTAAATAGATTTTTAATGTTCTAACAGTACCCATCCCTGGAAGCACCCTGGAGGAGTGGCAACATTTTTTTTTGTAGGTGTAATGTAAGATGTTAACAATCATTTGGCCATATGGTGTATCCCAAGGCTTAAACAGTATATACATTGATGATAATAAGCAAATGAACAAGTGAGTTTCATCCCTTCATCCATCTCCACTATGATAACGGACAGAGCTGCATTTTTTTTTTTTTTTTGGGGGGGGGGGGGTGTTGCTATTGCCATCTTTACTTTTTTCATTGCTCTTTATAGAAGCTGGTAGGTAGCGCTCAGTAATAAAGATCTTTACCTTTTTATATCCACTCTTCTCATCCGTGGGAGTTCTATGGGTTTATTGCTGTCGTTAAGAGTAATGGTGTTCCATATGGCACAGTCATGCACATCCTATATCCTAAAGACTTTAAAGAAGCAATACAAAAAGGGGTCATCCTGCTTAATGCATCCCTGAGAATGCAGCAAATTATACAATTGCAGAATTTGTTTTAGCTCAAACTTATCTTCATGAATGTCAAGGGTTAACAATCGCGTTCAGCAAATGTATCCAGGATTAAAGGAGGACACTCGGTTCTAGTAATATTCCTGGTAAATCACAAGAACAGCTTCTGCTTTCGAGCTGATCAGAATGCAACAGCTCATTTAGATTTTACCCATGATTTACTTTGTGGGCGTATTAGCAAGCAGCTTAAAGAAAAGTTAAACTAAATATGTATCAGCTGTATTAGCAAAAAACTTCCAGCTCTATTTATCCATTCCTTGGATTTTTTAACTTAGCCAGCCAAAATAGGCAAGTCTCTGACCTTACTTTACTCTATTACAGCTAAAGGAATGCAAGCTTGGTCAGGGCCCCACCCTTAGTCAGTGATTGGATAGCAAAGAAGCAGTTTCAATCACTTAATATGCCTGTATGCCTGTTATCAAGTTCTCTGTGTTAGATTGACAGCTCAGTGGAATACAGTAGAATATGACGCTGTTCCTAATCTCTGTACAATAGCAAAATAGTATAAAAGAGATATAAAATAAAACTAAAAAAATGATTTGGGTATAATGAGATCCTTTAATATATTTAGTTAGACCCTCACTACACAACTGTAGCATCCTAAATGCTTTGCACGCTAAAGGAAAAAGTATTGGCATAGAAATTCTATCTGTAATAGGCAAGGTTCTCATCCATAAAGTGTTTTGAAATTGTCGGGGGCCAATGGACGTGACCAGGTACTCTGTTCAACTCTCAGTGTGCTGTCATTTGAGAGAACAAAGAGAACAAGGCAACAAAGTAAATTCAGATAATACTGGGACTATATTAGCGGGTGTATAACACTACAGCGGGGTCATAATGGAGAGCGCCTTGGCGGGAGCACGGAAAGCCGCAGGAGATGGCCGTTAACCTGGGCTCTCTGCTATCGTCATGTTATATCTCTTTGTTTTTTAGTTATGAGTACCTTGTATCACTCATTCTCTTTAAGTGGACACCTGAAGGGGTATGGAACATGCATTTTTAGGTAATATGAGTTATTCCTGGAAAGCATACCTGAACACAACTGTTGATGGGATTTTCAGATTTACCCGTGGGAAATAAAAGATATATATAGACCCACATGCAGTATATAAAAACCACAGAGGAGCACAAATATGATAGGAAAAGAGATATCCTTCCATCCATTGCCTAATGCCTTGGCCCAACGCAATTTTCCCCCAAGCTTAAATCTTAATTATATTGTGCAACACTACCAACGCTTTGTGCTAAATTGGTGTCTGTTGTACAGAGAATTCCCAACAAGCTGGAGAATCTCCATAAGCAAATAGTCCTCATGAAATCATGGTGGACCTAGTAGGACCTAGGAAGATTTTACTTGACAAATTTTTTGTAAGTAAAGTTTGGAAGGATTGGGTAGTCTATAGCAACCGCTGTGTCTACCACTGGGGTCCAAAACAATTTGAGGTTAACAATGTGTCAATATTGGTGGCAATTCATTTGATACCATGGCATAAAATTCGCCAAAATTGCTACTATGTTATTTAATGAAAATGAAGCTGTAACTGGAGAAGAAATTTGATAAACCTGCTAATCAGTCCAGTCTAGAATGAATTGTCCTTTTAACCTGAGCCCTTCTTAATCTGTAAACACCACTAAGAAGTCTTTGATTTCTAAAGTGTTTAGAAAAATTTGCTAAATTTTTGCCAGTTGGGTGAAATTTATCGATGTCAGAGGAGGAAATCAACAGTTTGTGTTAGTTTTTAACAGTGCAATGAGCTTTCAATGGCACCTGGGGATTTTAAAATCTCCTTTCAACTTGTCTTGACCTCTTCTTTTTACAAACTAGCTTCCTATAGATCTCATTACTTTGTATTTTTCTTTTTCTTTTTGAAACAAAGTTTACAAGTAATGATCATACACAAAAAAGAATAACAAAGGCAAAGAACAAAGTATACATTAAACAAAGTATGCCTCCCTATCCTACTAATAAAACACACTTATTTTTTTAATTTATAATAAAAAAGATTTGTATTTATTTTTTATTCTTTAATTACATTTTTTTTCAAGCAGTTAAAAACAAAGTTAAATCTACAATATATTTATGTGGTGAAATATATTTTGCTAGATTGATGATTTGTTGGTCCCTACAGGCCACTCCCAATTTGTTTTCTGGACGTGAGCAATATAATGTACAGCGCTGCGTAATATGTTGGTGCTATATAAATACTGTTTAGTAATAATAATAATGATGATGACCTTTGTAGTGTTTACTGGTCCAAACTTGCAGAATGAAGATGGAACAGAAACTATAATGGTTAGGATTTCTACCCACTCACGTGCAGGAAAGAGGGAATTATTTGAAGCGGAATGAGCTGCAGGAACAAGTATCCTGCAGAATGTGTCATTTTTATCCTAATTTCCGTCAAGGGACCATAATAGTCTATGGAAAAAAAAACCCTAAGATTTATTCTGTGCCAGATAAATACATTTTTCAGTGAATTGCACACATCAGGTAAGTCTTTTTAAGCCACTGCCAACGTCGAGGAGGGTTAAATGAGATGGCAGGAAGCTTTTCCGTGGGTTGTTATACAATGGAGCGCTAACAGCGTTTGGTTGGCTTTGTCTTCTTTCTGCCTCTCACAATCACAATCCTTTATTTGATCTCAGCACATTGTCTGCGATGACAGAAGGGAAATTAGCTTGTCCGGTGACTTTATCTTCTGCGTTACGTGGGAGACCAAAGGGAAGTTAGAGGCTCATCAAGCATGTTTCCTGCACTCCATTTCAAAGGTTCACGCTGAGATGTTATACACAGACTCGTCAATGGCAAATTAACCTCGCCTTGGCAAAACTGGGCAGGGGACAAATCTCTACATTGAACTCGGGAATTCACCTGGGCCTGTGGGGAGAGGGAAAGCCAAGCATAAATTTGCTATAGTTTAGTATTAGTACTCTTTGAGCTGCAGTCCAGTGACTTAGGCCATGATGTGATGATGTCACCAGTCTGCTGCAGACAGGAGGAAGCATTTCTTGAGCAGATTGCAACATTGTAACTTAGTAGCAAGTTCAAGGTGACAAGGTTCTGAATTAAAGATTTCACTACTCCAGGAAGAGCCAATTCCATAGCACAACCCCTCATTCTTTGCACAGTATAGCCTTCTTCTCTATTGGGGTTTCCAATTGCTTCCTGTGCTGAACTAGCTCCTCCATCCCTCCCCTTATTGTCCATTATAACCTTTTATATAGCTGCTAGTGTCAGTAAAATGTCAGGATTTGTGGTATTGGCATCTTCTGGTATATAAAAGAGAATTGGCAATGTGTTTAAAAAAAAAACGAATGACATGCTTTCCCTTTGCCTTTGCAGCTCGAACTCGCATCATCAACCCTCCCACAGACCAGAGTGTAATTAAAGGGACAAAAGCATCGATGTCTTGCGGGGTGTCACATGACCCCAGTGTCGCCATAAGGTAAGATACTCTCACCCTTTTGCTTCTCTTTCAAGAACCACTCACCCCCTCCCCTAGAAACTAATATAAATGTTTCCACTTGGAGTGACGAATGTATAAATAGCCTATAGAGGCACAATGATAAGAAATAGTCCAATGTTATTTACAAAGGTAGTTCTACCACCTTAACTTCAAGTGGAATTATATACAACATTTAAAAAAAGACGTATAGTCTGCAAGTAGACTTAGGACAGCAATATACATGTTCATACCTTACCCACATATTTATCCTTCAACTTCTGTTGGAGGATTGATTCTTCCGGGTCAGGACCAACCATGATGAGCAAGTATGTGAATCCCCCCATTCAGTAGACAAGTGGATAATCTTCATTGGTGAACTAGTAAATGAAACTTTTGAAATACCTGCCAGTTCACCCCCTTTCCCCATCAAAAATTAGTGAATTAGCAATATCCAAAAGTACACCCTCTTTTATTGGATGAAGGGAACACATGTATTATGACAGAAGATTTACCTCCTCCATAACCTAATTTGGAAGTACTTTATGGATTTGCATGGCAATGACCCACATTTACCCCCTGGTCCCCCTCTAGAGCAGACTTTCTCAACCTTTTTGCCCCAAGAAAACATTTCAGGTCTTTAAGAAATCCTCCTGCTAAAACCAACAGTGGTCAGTGAAAAAAATTCACCAAAATTAAAAAACCACTTGTGGTCTGTACCACCAGTTTGGTGGTGGAGGTGACATCAAGTGGTGTTGATCCCAAAATGATGCAGTCGCTATCAAATGGGATGTCAATCAACCACAAATGAAGGAATCTCTAGCAAATGCTTGGAGGAACCTTGGTTGCTCTAGAGAAGGGGATGTCAAACTCTGGCCCTTGGGCCAAATCTGGCCCTCAAGGTCCTTTTTTTTTGGGCCCCCCAAAGAATTCAGAAAATAAACTACATCTGGCCCGTCCGCCCGCCTGCGGTTACACCTCACAATATCAATACATGCAATACATAGGTATTATTCCTGTACACCTATCATGTGACACAAAGCCTAGGCAATGATCACATGGTGCCCAACTACCAGGGGCATTGTGTTTGTTTCAATCCATTAGAGACTGCATAGTGTAATATTTAGTGTCAGACAAACTTGTGAAGTGAGAAGATGAACAACACACAGCCTGCATAGATAGATAGAAATTAGTCTTTTCAACCCTAAACTGTGTGTAGAGGGGTTTGATTTTGTTAGTTATGGATGAAGTAGTAAACTTCAAGTTTTGCCCCTGACTTGGTCTAAGTTTTTTATTTATTTATTTTTTATCTAGAGCGTGTCCTAGGATTATGTTTTCTTTTATCAAGATAGTAAAAAATAATTCTTCAAAGAATCAAAATAGATAGACCTTGAGTTCTCCGATTGTGTAACATCATTCAATGTACACAAGATATTATTCCTCTGTTCTTGTACAACGGCTCATGTTGGCTCATTCTATGTTAAATTGATTTGAATTTCCCCCCATAATTCCCTGCTTCCGTGTTCCTTATTAGGAGGGGTCCACCATGGATGATGTTCACAAAAGTCAGTAACTTATCACTAATTCCTACTATAAACAGATAAATTCCAGACCCAACTTTTCTCCTAATATCCTGATTTCCTTTTATCATCAAATCCCTTTTGTTCTAATCAAGCATAACTCAGGGTCACCCGACCCTGCACCCAGCCGGAGCTCCAGAGGACCCCTGTCTAATTAACAGCAGCTCATCTCTCTCTCTTGCTCTCACCCATAAATAATAAGGGAAAATTAAACATTCCTAATTGGTGGCTGACAGCAGGGGGAGCGAAGAAACCCACAGTGAACTCTGTGAAAAATTTAATAGGAGTTAAAAAATTAATCTTAGTTAAGTTCGTCCGCAGTGAATATTTTATTGGGCGATATTAATTTCTCCATGAACGGCACATGTATCATTTCATGCAGAAATGTCTTTCCTTGCATTTTGGGATATGGCTGAGGAATGGGTGGAGGGGAGGACAGGCAGACCGATGATTTGATAAAGTCGTTCTCCAAATTAGTTTTTCAGCTCCGTTTTTTTTTTTATTTCATGCTTTTTGTAATTTAAATTTGGTCAGTAGAATTTAAGGAGAACCCAGAAAAGTTGGGGCCGACTGAAATGTGTTCAATATAATTTGATTCCTTTCAGACATTCTTTCTCTAATTGAAAATCTATTTGAAAGGGAGTGAATCTCATTCACTTGTAATCTGTATGGCCAAAGGTTTGTACACACCTGGCCATACCTACCTTTATTGCCAACAGGACAAGGAATCCCCTCTTAAATATTAAGTTTCGGTGTTAATACCACAGCATACAAAGACATTTTAGACAATTGTGTGTTTTCAATCTTGTTACAACAGTTTGGGGAAGGCCTCCTCTCTTCCAGCATGTCTATACCTGTTGTACAATGCCATCTCCAAAACGACAGGGCTTGTCCTGTACAGACCTTTGACCTCATCCCTACTGAACACCTTTGGGTTGAATCAGAACATCAATCACGAGCTAGGTCTTCTCATCCTACATCAGTACCTAATCTCACCAATGTTCAAAATGGGAAAATCTCCTAACGAAATGCTCACATATCTTCTAGCAACCCTTCCCAGAAGAGTGAAGGGTGGTATGGTCAGAAAGGGAGCCACCTCCATAAAAATGCTTGTGTTTTTTCAAATTGGATGTCCAAAAATTCATAAAGGTGTGATAGGTTAGGTGTCTTGAAACCATTAAGTGGTAATTTCCACTTGTGCCTTTGAACTCCACAAACATAACTTTTTTTTTCAACTGAGAAGCAAAAGATAGCTTGGAAAACATGAAATTCAACTTAAAACACCCCTATTGGTTGAAAAGGAAACTGCAGATTTTAACTTTTTTTTTTTTTAAACATGAAATTGTTTATAAGAAAAATGAGAAAGTAAATACAAAATCACGAACATTGCCTTTAAAATAGAACAATTCCATATTTGTAGTAAGCAGGTGTTATAAATAAAGCATTGTACACTTTGTACAGCCTAAAAGTGATGTTTGAGGTGACATTTACATTTTGACCTGTTCCCTGTTCCATATTCTATTTATTGTATTTTATTCACAGTGGGTATCTGTAGATCAGGGAGTAGGATTTCTTTTGACAAAATGCTGATTTTTGGAGAAGGAATAAGAATGTATCCGCTTTGATAAAATGCAGTGACCACGCACGATTTGCATTTATTTAACTTTTATTCGGTGGAATACCAAAGATGGTTGATGACTGTTGAGCTCATTCTAGCCTCATGTGAACATATGTGTGTATTGTTGTGTTGTACTAAATTTGGAAGGCTGTTCAATCATTCATCCACCAACCCTGGAAATAAAAATATGAATAGCTCATCTGGAAATAGCAGAAAGGGAATCATGCTGAGATAAGAATCCGATCGTATGTGTTACTCACTCTATATATAAATACATGTATTCAGTATCAGTATGTATAGAGGTCGGGGAGGAAAAAAATACATTCTATAGTTACATTTTTCTTTTTAAAAAATGGGAAAAATTGAGTTTCTGAGGTGAGATGAACATACTACAAATCGGCTTATCCCAGATAAAGCCATATATGCAAAATTGATCCAGAGGAAGGTGAAAAAGTATAAGCTTCTATATGCTGTCTTTCTGATAAATATAGCAATGTTGGTATAGACAACAAAAATTTGCCTTTTGGCCAGTATTCCTACCTATTGGCTTTGCCACACTTCCCTCCTCTGTAATATGAGATGCGAAGAAAGGGAGGTGTTCTATGATCCTTAAACACTTTCCTCCAAACTTTGCCACTTTAGGACACAATAGGCCTGATTTATTAAAGCCCCTCAAGGTTGGAGAAGATAGACTATCATGGGAGAACCTTGGTGATCCACCAAATGCCAAATGGATCTGGTCCAGGACTGAAAACATTTGTCAACTAATAGCAAATCCATTCCAAGTTTATTGGATCATCCAAGTTCCTTCCTCCATGATAGCCTACCTTCTCCAGTCTTGGGGAGCTTTAACAAATTGGGACCATTATGTTGAATAGTAAGGCAATTTTTAGCACATCTAAGGAATAGCTGTGGCTTTCACCTTTCATCTTTTCTCTTTGAAAGCTATCACCTAGGGTCATGTAGGTCAACCTTCCTTCTGCTTACTCCCCCTACATCGTCCACTTTTCCCACACATTTAAGACTGTGATCCCTGAGATTTGTTGTAGAATTTTCTGAGGGTTAAATGGACTTTGAATGCTCAAGCGCATTAGCACGATTGAACAGAAATCGATAAAGAGTTCTCAAAAACCCGTAAGACACTTGTACTATTGATTGAATTTTCCTGACCCAACTAAAAGAGGTTCTTGCCATTATACACTCCATATCGATCACTTTTGGTCAATCCGTCAAAAAACATTTCATGGTTGATTCTGGGCAATGATTAAATAAGCGGGTCAACCTGTAGATGTCCATAAACATGCAGTGCTAAAGTTGGGAGAGATGAATCTGCCAGGGTCTCACAGGGACTTTTTCCCCTACTTTTAAAATGTAAAAAATATAATTTTTGGTATTCTCTTGCATTATTTTTTAAGTCTGTGGTGCAGTGCTTAATAATTCAAAACCCAAGCCAAGAAAGAAATACAAAAACACCATAAAAAATTCACTAGGGTGCTTTTGATCCTCATTATCCCAGCCCTCCTGGGGCATAATGCTCCAGACTGAGGACTGGCTTGACTTCACTCACCTAGCTGCAGCAAAGCAAACCCTGTTCTTTTTGGGATAGCAGTAACCATCCCACCAAGTACTGGATTAGGACCTCCTTCAAAGGGTACTGAGTTGTACTGGGTCACCTAGGCTCCGAATTCTTTGTTCGCACCCATCTGAAGGAGACCCTCTCCATCACCTCTGCCAGTTAAATTGTGGCTACTGCATGTTAAGCTGGTGTTTTCTTCTCTTCCAGGTACATATGGGAAAAGGATGGAGTTCCACTAAGCGTGGAGAACCTACCAAGGATC
This sequence comes from Pyxicephalus adspersus, assembly GCF_032062135.1. NCBI lineage: Eukaryota > Metazoa > Chordata > Amphibia > Anura > Pyxicephalidae > Pyxicephalus > Pyxicephalus adspersus. Next base: position 7,731,299 of record NC_092860.1, on the reverse strand, counting down.
CAGATGGACAAGAACGGCACTTTACATATCTCACAGACTTGGTCCGGAGACATCGGGACGTACACCTGCCGCATCCTATCTGTAGGAGGCAATGATTCGAGAAATGCTTACCTGCGTGTCAGGTAATAGCATGCAGTACACACAACTTTTTAGTTTACACCTAAAATAGAAAATATAAAGCCTACTTTGGTTCAGTTTAATTCCTTTTATGATGTTACTTTATTATATCAATACTAATTTGATGGCCGTTGTTGAGTTGATATCATAGATACGAGTGATGGAGAGTGATATGACACCGATCACCTAATCTTAGCATTGGTTTCTCCTACAGCTTTCTCTTTGTAGCTTCATCTCACTCCTCTCCAGCTCCTCAGAACATCACTAGAACCCGCTCACTATGATAATGTAACCTCCTTCCATTAGAAGCTTACACAAAGGGAGCAGAGCTGAAAAATAGAAGAAGACTAAAGAGTATCTAAAGCTTTCTTTTTTATTTTGAAAAGAGCAGTGAAGGGTCAGAACTTCTGTTAGGTTTCATTGTTCAAGTAGGAAAGCGCCAAAAGCAGAACTTAGAATGTCCAGGCGTCATTTTATTCCGACTTTTATTTCACAAAAAGCCAGAGAGTTTTTTTAGATTCAAAGTCCCCCTTCTTAGTACTGATGAACAAAGTATAGAGTGGACTGAAAAAATTGGGGAGATTCTGAGGGATGATTGGTATGGTCACTGTACAGCCAAGTCTTTTTCTTTAACCATCATCTAGAGCGTCTGTGGCAGTTCTAAGATTTTGTAGAGGGATACTTTGTTCAACAGCACTAATCCCACGAGAAGAGAGATTATTTATAGACCCTCGAAACTCGTCAACTTTTTAAGATATCAGACTCGGAATAAAATTACATCTGGACTATGTTCTGGTTTGAGTTCTTTCCTCTTGGCAAACCCAGTCCCTATTGGTCATTTGGCCACCACTCCTTTGGAAATTTATTCCTCCACCACCTGACTAATAGCACCTACTTCTGTCTTCTACTCCTCCAGGTTTTGATTGCTTGTATTCCTGCTTGGTAGGTTCATCCTTGTGAGCATAGTCAATGAGTTGAAGATTGAATTCCAAAGTTCGAGAGGAGATCTTTCAATGGGGATATGTTCCAGTGACAAGGGTTCTAGAACATACATTCCCAACCAGGGTTCCTTCAGAAGTTCCTCCTTGAGCTGTGGCTGGTTGACCTGCCATAAGGTGGTTTCTGCATCATTATGGGGCCAACACCACTTGGTCCATGAGACCAAGGGGCTTTTGAGATGACTCTAAAGGTGGCATTCTGACCACTCGCAACCAATGCAAATTGCACTTTTTATTGATTGATTATAATACGGGTTTCTCAGGGGTAAAAAGGTTAAGAAAGACTGGTCTAAGGAGACCTCATGTCAATTCCCATTCAAAAAAGTTAGACTTTAGATGTATATGTATATATAATTGAAACCCCCTTGGCGTCCACCATATTTAAAAAGTTTCCTCCTATGTTTTTGTTCCCTTGTTTTTCTTTGTGTGTTTATTACCAATTATTTTTCTGTTCTCCAGGCAACTCCCTCATGCTCCTGAGAACCCAGTCGCCTTGCTTAGCACCATGGAACTGAGATCTATCAATCTCTCTTGGGCCAGACCTTTTGACGGGAACAGCCCTCTGATTCGATACATCCTGGAGGTTTCTGAGAACAGTAAGTGTGTCTGAGATTTACATGATGACAAATCCATCTCAAAGTCCCACATGCACAAAACATTCTCAAGCTTAAGACAATGGGCTTAATTGGGCTTGATTTGTTGAAGTAGAATAGGTCGGGCTTCAAAGTTAGGTCATCAAAAATTCCCAAAAGACCCTTTTTATCGCCACCCGGGGCCTTGTTGAAGAATATATGTCATGGTGACAATGACTACATCAGACAAGAAGTGAGCAAAATTCCCTATACATATTAATTCCATGCAAATGTTATGAGTAATTTCCTAAATCTTGCAAGAATACATTCCCTGCATGGCATAAAAACCAGGCGACAAGCTAGACCAAGGTGGGCATGGTGCCATCATTCTGCTGCAGGCAGGAGGAGGTATTTCTGTTTCCTCTCCACAGTCATCAGGCTGCAACATTGTAACTTAGTAGAAGCTGCATCAGGCACTGACCCCAGCTAAAAGTGGAGGTTTTATATGAATCTCCATGATAGCAAACTAAACATTCTGGAAGAAAAAAAAACAGATGATGCCTTGTCAGGAGGATTTCTGTGATTTCCATGAGAAATAATACATTTGTGGAAGTGTAACCAGTGACTTAACATGCGTGCACTTCTCATAAAACAATCTCTATTAATAAATAAATAGCTCTTCGATTTCTCTACCTGTGTAAGAATCTCCTCCCGTCACTTGTGCAGCAGAGATTACCGTCGCAATTCTCCCAGGGGGTCGGAGGTCATCTTTTCACTCCAACCCAAGCATCCACTCCCCTTAATCATATTATTTGTTGCCGTTGTTAAAGCCGCCTTGCTTTCTTTATCCCATCCCCGGGTTTCTCTCCCCCCACACCCCCAGTAAATTGAATTTTTTCCATTTTTATGGCACACCAGCTCACTTGGTATGAAAGGCACAGCTCGCGGTAACATTGTATCGTGGAGATAAGCACGTCCTGTAGATAGATGGCTTAGCATCAAGACACAGAGTGGAATAACAAACTAGATCATAACAATAACCCCAACGCTGCTGGATTGTAGAGGGAAGTTGGGGGAAATGGAGAGAAACACCTGTCAGAGGGTTTGGGGTTTGCATTTCCTGTCACTGGAAATTGCACCCATAGAGATGGCATCAGGGCTGTGCCAGTCCCTTTTTATCACTGGCATTCATGAATAACACAAGTGATTTATTTTCATTTCCTTCCCAACAACTAGATGCTCATTTTAGCTTCATATTTGTAAACAGTTTTGCTAGTAGCCAGTCAATTCAGGTGCTCACAAAGCATGCTGATAGGCGGAAAGCGCAGAGAAAATAGCTCATCACAGTGCTGCTTCTCCTATAACTGTCCATTCTACGAACAGGCCCGTGATGACATGTTTTCTGGACTGAGGGCATCTAGTGGTAGCAAGGAGTACTGCAACAAAAGTATTTTTTTTTATTTTTGAGTGGAGTTCCACAAGGATTTCATTTGGCTGTGCTGTCTGTGTATGAATCTCAGAACTGGCTTAACACTATTACAAATTCTTTGGTGTGAACAACACATAAATTATGTGTATTTAACCTTTAGACTGGTGCTCCATTTTTGTTGCATATCAACAGTAATGATCTCTTGCAGCCTGTTTGCAGTTATTTCCTGTCTGCATGCACTGCATGGCATTTACCAGGGTAGCTTTTTCAAAGATAACAACGCTGGATCATACCTGCGTAATGTGCATTGAAGTAGTAGCATGAGTTCTCCACCAGGGGGCTTGTGCCAGGGTGGCAATGCAAGAACACAGCTGGGAGACTGGAGCAGAGCGTTGTCATTCTTTAACAAGAAGTGCCTGAGCTGGGGACTTTCATGGAAGGATCATCAGGTGTTTTTTTTCTGAAGTTCTCATGAGATTTTGTGGATCAGGTTCAACGTATTCGGATGGATTGTCCATAAACACGAGCATGGGATCAATAAAAAGATGTATTTTAGTACACATAACAGGATCTGCATTACGTTATTGAATAAATTCCTTGAAATATGGCGGCTGCACCTGCACAGGCCTATAGGCTTAGAGATGGGAACTGTCTTCGGGGATCGCTGGCCGCCAGCCAGAGCTGTCACCAACCTACCGAGCAGCCACGACGGGGTTAACCAAAGCCTTGTCTTATTTGCAAGCATCTCTCTTGGCTTGTGAGTTGCATTCCATATTTATGAGGCTCCTTCAGAGAAATTTAGCATCTCTTTCGCCTGCCTGCGCATATCATATGCAGATCTTATATCCCTCTTACACCCCAAAGGATTGAACCCCTAGAGCAGGCCCTCTCCTGATTTCCATACACGGTAGACCTCATTTATCTTTCGCCGTAACATCCGTGAGCAAAAAATATAACAAGTTGTTTTGCCGGTGTCATTGGAATGCCCGTGTCAGGCAAGTACGTGATGATTCCGCTCTTAGCGGAAGGGCTCAAGTGGACCTGTTGAGTAGACACCTGAGGGGAGCAAGACAAATCCGGTCACAATCTCATGAATGTTCTTGTCCTTTAGGGGAATCTTTCAGTCTGTACACATTTTCGCTGTATTGTAATGTTTACTGAAAATCATTTTTATGATTGGTGTGGTTACTTGCTGTTCCATGTTTTGATTGTGGAATTTATATGTAAAACTGTCAAAGCCCCCCCTAGTGTTTTTAAATGCAAGGCATGTAAAATCCGGAATTTAACTCTGCATCAGCTTCTTGCAGGCAGGGCTTACACTGGAAACAGCATAAGGAGCCAATCAATTGTTCTGTGGTGGTCTAACAGGAGACTAGCAGGAGAGAGCAGGGTGATGAGATTGTTAATTTTGCCAGTTATGTCTGGCAGGAAAAGAGACTGGATTATTCTCTGCTGCAGTTTGGTTATACTTACAGATCTGCTATGACCAGTGAAAGAAAAGCAAGAGACTTGGCAAGCTCTTCTTTCACTTTTTATTTTCCTGTGTACATTCTCTTTGTGCTACTCCTATCATTTTACTCCTGGCCGTGGGAATAGATGTTCGTAGCCAACTAATTTGGCCTGCTGTGCAGAGGTATTTATTCTTGGTAAATTTAAGAATTTTACTGCAATGCCACAAAATGTAACAATAGAGATATAAAAACATGATTCAATGTCTTGAGTCAAATCCGTGGTGTGTAGTGTGTAGAGTAAAACTGTAGGAACACACATTTTGTTTAATTCTGATGTATAAATATATATTACCTCTGCTCATGTGTATAGGTTGCATGATCACTTCATAGAACTTTAAAATCAATACTTTAAGTAAATAGATTTGTAAAAACAACTTCTGAAATTCTTTCTTTCAAATTGGTTATGTGATCTAAGCCTGGAAAAGGAAGGTAAGTCAATGGTTGTGTGATTCATTCATAATACTTTAAGAATACTACATTAGCTTGTGATCCCCTTTGAGGGACAGTTAGTGATAAGAGTATGAAATTTGTTGAGAATTATGAGTGAATAAAGAAGACCAAAAACATCTAGGGTTTTGGTGCGCAAAGAGATTGCGAATTACAAAGATCAATTTCAATCATAGTTTTGCATTAAAGAGTAGCACAGCATTTTACAGTATATGGTCTTTCTTTTATATATGATCATGGGAAAAGTGACCGATAAGCTACACAGTGATATCCCTAATAAGGCGTTCGAAAAAAGGAAGAAAAAGTCTCATACCCGGCACGTTTCATCTGTCAGCTTCCTCGGGGGATTTGCAGGAGGTGCTGCTGAGTTGTGTGTCTCAGCAGCACCTCCTGCATGCCAAACTGCATGATACAGGATTCCCTTCCACGGCACCACCACCACCAGATACTGTGTTGTGAGATCACTAATCTTTACCCACCTCTGTGACATCCCTTCAAAGATAATTTTACCTATCTCAAACTGTGAATAAACGTTCTTCAAATCCCCTGAGGAAGCCGACAGACGAAACATGCCGGGATACGAGACGTGTTCTTCCTTTTTTCTAACACCTTATTAGGTGTTACTATGATTTTAAATTGATATTTGTAATACATGATCTCTTTGCCGCACTAAAACCCTAGCTGTTCTTGGTCTTTTTTTATTTTGTTTACAATTTTTAGGGGAGCAGCCTATCACAAGCGAGAATTATGGGTGTTGTGGAATATGTTAGTGCTATATACATAGTGTATAATATTTGACTCTGCTGTAAAGCACCGCTCCTGCTGTACTTCTGTCCCACAATGGATATGAGAGTGACCGGTCTTATAGTCTGCAGAGATTGTATTATTTTTCCACCCCTTCTTCACCTGGACACTGCAGATTATGAGGCTCATGGGTCTCGTATTGGTAGTGTGATGGAAATACAGCATGAGCAGTACTTTACAGCAGAAAGAAAAGCATTGTTCTCTCAGTACTATGAAGCGATTAGACAAAATATTGCACAGAGGTACCAACAGTTGGTACAAATTTACCAAAATTTTTTCAGACTCCGTCTTTAATAAAATACTGTACAATCTTTTTCTCCTCTTACCTTGTGATATTTCTGAGTTTCTGATGAAGCCTCTGTAGAGCACAATGTATCTGAGCTGGATGACTCTGCTGAAACTCATCAAAGAATTCTCTACCACCATTTTAACTGAAATTATATCAACATTTTGTTTTTTGTTTTTTAATTTTGTTCACAGATGCCCCATGGACTATCCTCTTTGCAAATATGGACCCAGACCCCTCCTCCATCGTTGTCAAGAACCTCACCCCAGCTCGTTCCTATCGGTTCCGTCTTTGTGCTGTGAATGACGTTGGCAAAGGGCAGTTCAGCAAAGAGACAGAAAGGTGAGACTGTCCTGCCTGTTAAATGAAGCACCATGGGGAGCGGGGGTAATATGCAGGGAGAATTAGCTGATGGCAGCCAATCAGAGGCCAGTTTTACTGTAACCACAGGATGAATTCTGATTGGTTGGACTTTTACACTTTGCTTGTTGCCCCACACCATGTTGATAACTCATCATTTCTGGGGGTGGGTACCAGGGGTTTCATAAGAATGGGAAAAAGCCCAATGCACCAATTAACTATGGTTTATCCAAAGGTATGGATAACAATGACAATCCTGTATCTTAAAAAATTAACTTAGTAGTCATCAATGGCATCTCCTATATTTATATCTAAATAAGTGAAGCACTGGGTATATTTCCCAGCTGAAAAAACGTATAAATGTCTAGGAAGAGGCAAATAACTTGGCTTCCTTTTCCGAGCTGCAGTATTTGGTTGTGTGACCGACACTGACAAGGCAAAGTAGTCAGATAATCCAGAAGAAAGATAGACGTTTGTGTCCGCTGGGAAAAGTTATTGGATGGTCTGTTAATTTTTACATTTTAGGTTAATTTTTCGTGGATCTGTGCTCATATATTTTACCCAGAGTTCTACTTTTAAGTAAAGAGTTTATCTTCAAAACGCCAGTAGACCAGAATCCGCATATCTCAGGTATGCCGCAGCTGCTGTGGTCCTCAGAGAAAGGAAAGAAACAGCTATCAGAACATAAGAGAGCCATTGTTCTATTCTTGCAGGCTGGGGGAAAAAAACATTGTCCCGGCATTTTGATTTTTTGGCTTCTCTTTGCAGGTGTATCTAGGGAGCCAATTACACGGGGAGTGACTTTGTTAGGCATAATCATTTGCTGCAGTTACAAGTGTTAAACAGAATATCTAATAGATCTTGTTGTTCAGATGGCTGTCGGGCACTTTGAAGTTCGGTTGGCTCCCCAGCAGCGCAGTCTGTGGTTTTATACCCCCCAATTCTTTTGTGAAAGGTTCGGTAACTGTGAAGCTTTTCTCAGTGGATTATCCTAAAATTCCTGAGCTTGTGATTCAGGGAGAGAGAGATGCATACATTACACACAGCACATCCTGTCTCTGGGTTCTGGAACCCTTCGACCCGTTCTTTGCCGGGGGAGCGTGACTTAGAAAGCTTCTTTCAGCTTAGGAGGGATCATTTCTAATCATTTTATTTTTGTAGGAAGAAAAACACACCTGCCAGTTCTATCTGCAAACTGCTGCAACTGGGTTCAAGCCAGAAAGTCTACAAAGTTTTATTTTAATCTGAGAATGACATACATTTTCCTGTGATCCCTTTTTAAGATGATGATGTCACGCACCTCCATATAATATAATCCCCCCGATTAGGCTTCAAGAAAGCAAGACCTTGGTTAAAGCGGATCTAAACCTAATCAATAAAATATTGCAAGCAGGAAGGTTCCATATTGCAGAAATGACAGGAGATGTTACCTCTGTAATAAACTAAATGTACCTGTCTAATTGTATTTTTATGGCATTTACCTGTCCATGGGTGCCACTATCTTCAACTGGTCCTCTTCCGGGTCCTGGATCATCATTCACCTTGATTGGCCAGGCCACAGCAATTCCTGCACATGCACCTGGGAGTTCATTGATTCCTGGCATTTAGGGAAATCACCTGTCCCTTCTGCAATAATCACCAGCCTGTTCACATTTTTTTTTAATCATTTAGGGTTAGTACTGCTTTAAGGGATGAAGCCACAACTCATAGTAAGGAAAAAAAAATCCCCCCTAAGAAAGTTGTTATCGTGTCACACTTACCTCTTCCTCACTAAAGCGGATGCGCCTCTCTCCTGTGCATGTAGGCAGTTTTGACCCTGGGCATGCCTGCTCTTCCACATTTTATCAGTTTCACCCATCCCGCCGGCCAATCAAGAAATAACCCAGTAATCATCCCTTGCTATTTAGCTAGCTCAGACACAGCCCTCAGCATTCTTTTAACGTGTCTCTACTAGTGCCGAGTCCCCTAGCTCTGCTGAGCATTTCCTCTACACCTGTTGGCTAATTCAGTGTTTCCCCTATCCAGCTCCTGTGTTAACCCCTTGTTGTCAAGTCTGTTTCCTAGCCCATTTGCTTGTGCTGTTCCAGTGTTCTTCTCTGTCTGTGGTTATCCCTGTGTCCCCTGTGCCTCCTGTTGCTTCTACTGTTTTCGGTGTTTGCATTGGCCCCTGTGTCATT
>NC_092860.1:7610327-7722282 GCF_032062135.1 Pyxicephalus adspersus | reverse complement strand
GTGCAATCTGTAGCGCCCCCTAGTGGCCCTGTCTGCCCAAGCTTGGCACATCGAACTGGTATTGCCATTAACAGTTTGCTTTCACCTCCTTCAACATTGACAATTCTAAAAGTTTGGATTTCTCATCTTTTTCTGTACCATAGACAATGGTCACCAAGGCTTATACAAAAGTTGGATTTATTTATTAACAATATTTGTAAAGTGCTTTCCCCCATAGAACCTAAAGCCCATATCCACCAGTACTAACCAGGTTGAACCGTCAAGGTCAGGCAAGATCTGATGTGTATACAGCAGGGTATGCCAGTTTTCACTTACCGGAATATTTTTGGTATGTAGGAGGAAAAAAAAAAATGCAAACTCCTTGGAGTTTATCAGCCAAGTTTTCGACCTGGGACCCTAGCAAGAGTGGTCCCCACTAAGCCACAGTGCCAATTCTTAAAAAAGAAGCTTTGGATTTGGAAACTCTTTGAAGAACAACTTCTAATTTCTTTAATTTATTTCCCCCACCCCTGGAGTGCAGCCCACCCAATACCATACTCAAAGGTGGACGTAGCTAACAGTGGGCCCCTGTGCAGAACTGATTAGGAACCATGTGGCGGTCCTTGTTGGCTGAGGAAGGTCCAAGAGCCTTCATGCAGCTGCCCACTTTCCATCTTCCTATGAACAATCTTACTTTTAGCCCTGAACCACCATTGCTGCAGTACAGCCTTGCCAAATAAAATCTTCTCCTGGCTCCTCTGTGCTTGCAAGACTTTGGCCCCGACTGTACTTACATTGGCCTTCAGTGGCCCTTCGGAGTATGAATAGACCACAAAGCAGCGGTGAGATTAGTTAACCAAAAATGAAGTTATCCTTGAAGTCTTTGCGGTTGATCCTACTAACAAAAGAGATTAAAATCTCATATATTCATAAATATCTCATATATTCATACCATTATTTCCCAAACAAACCTAAAGCATAAATTTTGCGAGGAATTAGCCTGTGCCATTGTGAGGTCCTGGATCTTGCATTGTGGCTTACCAGCACGGCCGTTTTTTAATACCAAAAATACGGGGTATTATTGAAGCATAGGCTTTTCTATGATTACACATGAGATATGATTTTTGGCAATGTAGTCACACAAATGTTGCTTGCTAAAACAGGCTGCGCTCCTAACTAAGTTATCTCTCGTCATTGTCTGCTCTGATCTCCTCGTACTTCCTCTAGCGGCGGAGAGAAGCAGCGTTTATCGCAGAGTCGCATCTCAGCTGAAATGAGCTCCGAGCTTGTTGTGGCTGGTAGCTCCGCCAGCTTTGACAAATATCCTCAGTAAATTTTCATTACCATAATGTAGAGTTTCACTTTAGATTTTGTTCTTTGTCATAGCATCCGAAAGATAAGTATTTGATGCAACTTGAATCGCCAGGAATAATAAATATATTACTGTAATATTTTCTGTATAGCTATAATAAAGGGGCCCATGATTAAAAGCATCTATAGGGAGGTCTTTCATTTTGGCCTGCAGGAGCCAGTAGGATTTTTCTTTTATAGGTAAAATCATAGGTTGAAGGAACCAATTGGTTGTTGGGAAGAAAAGGGGACGGTCGTGGCTTACTACCTAAAGCCCTTTCTTTAGGTCTAGTAAGGCAAGACGTTTTGAAGCCCCCTAAGATCCTGAAAGAGATGTCCCTATGGTATCACCATTGACGTCTACCCAAATGCATAAGGGAAAGGATTTTTGTTTCAGAAACCTTCATTATTTAGACTAATGTTTCTTTAATTTTCATATCTTGTTCTTGTCCTCTCATCCATAGGGTAACTCTTCCAGAAGAACCTCCCAGCGCTCCTCCGCAAAGTGTTATCGCCACGGGGCGCACCAACCAGTCTATTCTGGTCCAGTGGCAGTCACCCCCAGAGAATCATCAGAATGGCATCTTAAAGGGATACGTTATCAGGTCAGTGATCTGCCAGGACTGCAAAGGTTGTGTTTGGGGGAACTTCTGGGGTGGGATTATAGAACGTACAGTTTTTCTAGAATAACGGCTCCGCCTTGTTACTTGAGCGCTTCTTTTTTCTATGCATCCATTTTAATTTGAGTCCCTAATTAGACTAATACACGGAGAATTTATAAATAAAACAGGAGTTTTAATTTGTTTTGGGGTATTTTAGTTTTAAGAAAACATGCAGATCTTATTCATCTCATTTCCCTGGTTTAGGTTAGTAGACGCTAGCATTTCATTGCCGTGAACAGTCCCAGTTATCCTGTCTGTGCCAAATCGCCATTCTATGCTGAGCAACCACACCAGCTCCAGTCCACAACACAGCCATAGAATAAACATTGTCTAATAAAGTTTTATGCATAGTTGTCTTGGTGCCTGCATATACCATAGAAGCAATCATCACGTTTCTTTACCCTCAGATGAGTCATTAATTGTGAATGTGCAGGATCAGGGTATGCTCCCAGGGAACTGTTTCCAAATCCAGCCATCCCTATTTGCAAGAGGCACCTATCTCATGTTAGCAGGCACCCTTAGTAGTCCTGTTGTCTTTGGCCAAGTTGGGATTTCCACAAGTACTCCATTAGAGTTTCATAAAACCTGAGCATCACATCAGTATGCTAATTAAATACCATACCACACTTTTGAGTTCCTCTACCAAAACCAGTGAACACAAACTGTTATGGAAAATAATTGGCTTTGTGCAACAAGGGCATGGTCATGCAGGAACAGATAGGGGCCATCTCCAAAATTAGAAAAGAGTAGTTATTTAAAATGTGTGATGGGAATCTCTTTATTTGGTAACATGAATTTATAAATTTGTAGAAATGCCTGCCTGTTTTAATATGTAGAATAATGGTCAGGTGTCCACAAATTTATAACTATATAGTGCAGATTACTTATAGTTTTGTTCACGGATTTCCCTGAGTTTTAGACCTAACCCAGTCATTCACTTATTTTATTGATCATTAGGGTCACATCCGCTGTTGGTGATTAGCGTTCTTCCCAAGGTATCCCAATCTATAGGCTAAAGTCTGCAGTATCATTAGCAGCACCCTTCACTGGAAACATCTACAAATGATTACCAGTTGGAGGAAGGTTCACATTCTTTTAGCATATAATATAGATGTGGTGGTCAGATATCCAAAATCATTTGGCCATATGCTGCATCACATCCAGGTAGCTTGCAAAATAATCTCTCAAACGCAACCCAGACAATTGCTGATTTGATTGCTTTCATATCTTCTACAGCACATAAGTGGCCTTCATAAATTGATATTGAGTATATGTGTTTTTTTGTAGACAGCAAGGTTCTTCAGAGCTGACTTCTGAGCCATAGATTTAGCACTATGGTAACTGCTCATTGCACCCTCTCGGCCTGAATATAATAATTTCTCATAGCATTAGAGAATCTAGTCTGTTGAAATTTCTATCCTGATTAATATGCATGATGTCACACGTTCGGGTCGTGTTATATTAGCACCATGTTGAAAGCTGTGAGGAGGAATAAGATTAGGCTGCGTCACAAACACAGACCTAGTAGGAGATGACATGGGTTGCCAGCGACCCCTGGGTAAAGAGGATTATACGGTGAGGGGTAGAGAGAGGATTAGCCAGTAACAGAATTATATCAAGGGGGTGCAGAGGTTTTACGTGAGTGGTTTTGGGAAGTCATTGAGGGACGGGCCAAGAAAAAGCGTGATGGGAATGGCTATGAGGAATCAAGGAAATGGTTACAAGAGTTACAAGTGGGGTTTTATGAAATAGCTTTTCATAACCACAGATAAATATGTAAATGTATTCTATGAAATTATCAATGATGAAGATTTACCATGAAGGTTTTAGTGTGAAGGGCTGATCTTATATGAACACAGCTTATTTTCTTTCCATTAGAAAGTAAGACATTTAATGAGCTGTAAACGGAATGTTTTCAGCTTTGTTGCTTGTCAGTGTTGTTGATCTACCAGAGCCACTTATAAAGAAAAGGAAATGAAAGACTGCAGGCAATACAATGTGTATTAAATGTCTCAGAAAAACATATATTAGTAAATTAACATTCACCAGTCACATGGTGATATGTTTTAAAAAATCAGTCACTCCCATATTTCAACATGGGATTTAAGACCGTTTTTCATATAAAGAGATCCCTTTACTTTCAGGGGAAACGTGTATAACGTCTCATATACCGACACGTTTCACCAACTGGCTTCTTCAGGGGTATGCGGCAGCCTTTGCAGCGTTAGGTCCCAGGTTCGATCCCCAGCCAGGACATTATCTGCATGGAGTTTGCAGGTTCTCCCCATGTCTGCGTGGGTTTCCTCTGAGTACTCCGGTTTTCATCCCACAAACATGCAATTAGGTTAATTGGTGTCTCCCTAACAATTGACTACATTAATCACATATGACTATGGTAGGGAAGTAGATTGTGAGCTCCTTTGAGGGACAGTTAGTGACACGACTATAGACTTTGTACAGCGTTGTGTAATACGATGGCGCTATATAATTACTGTATAATAATAATAATAATATGTAGTGAACATTTGTAAGAAAGCTTGGGAATATCCCTTGGTTGCACTTGTCCACACCAGCTTGAGAATTCCTTCCACCATTCCAAGGACACAGGTTGCATATCTTATTTATGACTTTTTTACATATAAGTCCTCCAATTAACCAAGCAGGTTCACCTCCTCACTTAGTCACACTATTTGGCAATATATATAGTATAATATAATATATAGTACCTGGAAGTATTTTTTGTATCCATTTGAAGTGTTCTAAAGCTTTCTCTTGCTTATATGTTAACTTTTTCTACATACTTCTGAAGAAGCCAGTTGGTGAAAGGTGTGGGAATATGGGACATTATACGTATTCCCCCTGAAAGTATATGGATCTCTTTGTATATAAAATGGTCTTTCATCCCATGTTGAACTATGAGGGTGACCAATTTTAGAATATATATCACCATGTGACTTGTGAATGTTAAATTACTCCTATATGTTTGAAACCACAGATTTTAATTTCCATTCCTATATTTACCACTTTATAATTTTTATGAGGTGGCACCCCCAAATGCACTGGCATAGGAAGGATTTGTTACTGTTACCTCTCTTTCTCTATTTCCTAATGGTGACAACAATAGCCTGTGTCATGTTTGTTAGAACAACCACTTGGGGGGAACATGGGACAGGGTGACAATGAAGGAGAACAATGGATGGACAGGATAGAATGTTGTCATTCCAGAACTGGAAGCCTTCATGGCAAGATCACCAGAGGTTTGTGGTCACAGGCAGCTTGCATTCAGATGCGTTTAGCTAGCATTTGAAATCAGTTTGAAATGCTTCTGATCATTCAAGGTTTATTGACCGGTGCTTTTGGCCTCTATTTGCATTCTCATTGACTTGTATGTGGAATGTAAAAGATCCTCACGCTGTTCTGTTCAGCTGCTGAGAATGAAAATAGACAGCCCAGTGTTTGTTTCGGTTAGTGGACTGAGATTATAACTATTATAATTTTTATTACACAGTATTAATTTAGCATCAACATTTTATGCAACGCTTTACAAAGTACATGTACTACATGTCCTTACGTCAGTCATATGTTATGTTATTATGTATGTTAATGTGTATGTATGTTAACCTTTAATACAGTCTAGGGTCAATTTTAGGGGGGAAGCCAATTAACCTATCTGCATGTTTTTGGAATGTGGGAGAAAACCAAAATACCTAGAGGAAACCCATGCAAACCTGGAAATTCCATGCAGATAGTGTCCTGGCTGAGATTGGAACCTGGGACATAGATTAGAAACCCATCCATTGCTTAGGTTGACAACTATTTTTATAGTAAAAATTCAATGGGAGTTATGGAGGAACACAATGGACAGTTCCCATTGACTGGTGGTTGTCGGGGGCTGTTTATGATGTGAACTTCCCTTACAAACACCAGATCAGTGTTTTTCAACCAGGTTACGTGGAACCCCAGGGATCCTCCAGGGGAGCAATGAGCAGGTTGTGCCTTTCAGGTCAGTTTGTCTGACACCAATGTTCTTTTTGGCTATCTGTAAAGTTGCCATTCTTTCTGCTGGCCAGCAATGTAAGAAACATTCCATCCATTGACCTCCACTCTAATGTACTGTGAGCTGTGGATATAGTAATTATAGAAGGGGTTCCCTGAAGACCCCAAAGTTATGTCAAGGGTTCCCCCATGGTAAAAAAGTTAAGAAACTCTGCACCAGAATTTTGGAATGCTACTTGTCATGGACTTTCCATCCATTTTTTACCACCAACCTATGTGTAAGTAGCTCACAAGGAAAACATTGGTTTCTATCCCATAGTCTTCAACAGTGTTCAACTTGAACATCAGGCTTGGAGAATTTCAAAGGAAGTTTGCCCAACTAAATGCAAACCAAACCTAGGTATGTTCACCCATCCCTACCGTATATGCATATTAGTTCATAAAGTGTTATTAGGTTATATATAGAAATCTAAACCACTCTTCTTATGAAGACTATAGTAAAATGTTCTATTTTTAAAGACAAGAGTTCTTCTTTAAATATTTTTAGCATGTTTTTACGAAAAGCTTCATTTTCAGTAATGTCCAGCTAAATGTCATTCCATTGGAGGGTCTGATTGTAGAACCAGAGCCATTCAAATACTTGCCTGAGGGGGAGAGTAGCGGGGATTAGTGAGATAAAGGAGGTTTGTGAAGAAAAAGAAGACTATATTGAACGGAAGGCAAGATTAGTGAGAGAACTGGATAACGAATCTGGCTGTATATAAATTGACTCTGGGAGAAGGAGAGAGAGAGAATTATGTGTGAGAATGAGAACAAGCTGCACAAAAAGTTTTCCACGCTTTAAGGGAAGGCTGCCAACTGAAATGAGAAACGTTCATATTGACTTAGTATTGTTTATTTCTTTCATATCTCAAAAATGGATTACATAGGAACAATCAGTGAATGGTAATGGTATTGAGAAAATGTTGCTACAGTTCTTTGAAGGAATCTGTAACTTGGTTCATTCAGTAAGGGGAGATCCTGATGTTGTTATTCCAACTGGATGTGATAGCTTTTTTTGAGGGAGCTTTGAACTCTACGGTGGACATTGCTATGGCTTTCAGGGCAACATCTTCAGTTTTTATAAGAAAAGAAAGAAAGTTCCAAAGTATGGTTGATAGTCAAGGTTAGTTTATTTATCAGAGATATCTTGCTAAATAGTCAACACTCAGGGAGGTGGAGCCCCCTTCATCAGGACTTTACAATGGTAAACTAGAAAGCATTGGGTAAAAATTTATTTTGGAGTTTTGGCTTAGAACGGTTATTTTTCTCCCTTCAAAAAAAAGAAAACTTTACCTAGACCCTACTATCCAGTCAAGCAAACCCTGAGATTAGTCTTATTTAGGTCACAGCTCAATAATATTGAAAACCATCACTCTGACCTCTCTGTCTACTATAAACCAACCACTTCCTATAGCCCATCAACTCACAGAAAAGTCATGAGGCAACCAGAGCATTTTGCTCCTCTCATTTGCTGCCAAATTTCGTCTAAATGGACAAATAAACAAGTCACAACGAACAAACTGTCTGGTTCTTTTGATACCGCACCCAAAAGTTTCTTGAGTTCATATTGGTTCAGACCAATGTTTCCCAGCCAGGGTTTGGTGAAACCCTAGGGTTCCTCCAAAGGTTGCTTGTGGTTCCTTGCACAATGAGAATTTTGTGACTCTCAGGTCAATTTACATAACACCAGTGGCCAGTAATATTTTTCCCACTGGCCTGCAATGTAAGAGATTTTTTTCCCAATGTACTGTGAGTTGTGGATTTAGTATTTATAGCAGGGGGTTCCCTGATGACCTCAAAATTATTTGAAGGGTTTCCAAAAATGTTTTAAAAAAATTTCCATGTCTAGTTGAACAAATCAAGGAAGACATCTTAACTAAATTACCTGTAAGAGAAGCTGGCTTTCTAAGATTTCTCCATTCCCCCTCCATGGAGGAAAGTGCTAAGGGCACAGTTGCGTGCTTTATTTAGTTTATGGCTTGACCTTTCCTCTATAGATTGTTATATTTCCAATATACTATAACAGCATTTGTAATTTACTGTAAAAACATCCCTTTAAGAACGTCAAATTACTTGCTTATACCTTTTCTTTCTTGTGCCTCTCTGCTCAGATACCGCCTTGCTGGCCTTCCCGTGGATTACCAATATAGAAACCTGTCCAACCCAGATCTTAGCAGCCTGCTCCTGGAGGACCTCATTATCTGGACCAATTATGAAATCGAGGTGGCCGCGTTTAACGGAGCTGGCCTGGGAGTGTTCAGCGCCAAAGTGGCTGAGTGGACCCTACAGGGAGGTGAGCTGACCTGCAATTTTAAACAACAGAGCCCTGACTGGGATATGGCGTCATTAAACACAATCAGGGAGATGCAAAAGCTTGGCCATGTCATACGGTTGTACGTATTTGTCTATCTAGGTGTCTAAGGTCAGATGGATTGAGTTTTCAGCAAGCTTTATGTTTATCCAATCGCATTTGCAAGCTTCTCATTCTTTGCAAACAGAAATGAGTTCATTGTGCAGTTTTATGTTACTCAATGGGAAGAAAACAAAATGAAAAATGCATATCTGCGAATGTCATCTTATAGGAGGTTGTAAGAAAGTAGACTTTATATTTCATTACCGAGGCACATTTAGCACTGCCAAATAACATTATTGCAAATCCTCCTAATGTGACCCTATGCCCAGGCAGTCACATGATTGCTGGCTACCAGGATCATGGCGGACTTTACACATCGTTATAATTTGCAGAATTTCCTTTGTCACCAGGTGAGAGGCTGCAGCTCCATCTGAGACACTTCTGAACTCAATTAAAATTGCACAAGCACCATTATTTAAATGAATGTGCCATCCCTGCGCCAACATTTGCCAACCCTGGAGGATACTTGAGGAAGGATGGTGACATCTTTCTGGAAAGAAAAGCACATAAATGCATTGTCAGGGGGAGTAATTAGAACCAGTGTAGGAATTCTACCTGGTGGCAATTTGAATCAAATTCAATTTTTGGCAGCTGTAACTATTTTTTACGTGCGTCCAATGTCCCCTTTAGCTCTCTGGGACCTGTGGATGCATATCTGAATTCCAGCACATTTCTACTTGTAGTAGAATTAAATTTCCCATGCAGTTCAACTGGCTGGAACCTCACTTTGCTCTGGCCCTACAGACTGGTCTTGATTCTTCCACAATTTTACTTAAAAATAGAGAAAATTCATTGTGTAATAGCAATGGATGAAGTTGGATCTTGGTGACGAGTTCGAATTCTATGACAGTTCTGCTGGATGATGGGTGCATCCATGTCTCAACTCTACCAGCAAATTATTGAAAAATTTCAATGTCTGAATTGAATGGGCTGAAGTTGAAAATATTTTCGTCTACATTTTGGTGTTTCACAATGAATCAAATTTTGCAAATTCAGCTATCACAAGGATTCATGCAGTACATACACATTAATTAGTATGCATGGACTTGACATGAAATATCTAATCGTAGGTCTGCTTAGATAAAGCTTAGGGGCAAACTTAAAAAAACTCTAATAGCAATGCCAAACAATATCTTCCAGCATTCCATTTTCCCTTTTACCCAGTTTATTCCAATATCCCAATTTATAAAATTTGCCATGTTACTGGGATTTTCACACCTGGAATCATCCTTGAGATGTTATAGTTTACTTTCATAGCTGAATGACTTTCTGTGCCTTCAGTTCCCACAGTGTCTCCTGGAAACGTGAAAGCAGAAGCTGTGAATTCAACCACCCTGCGATTTACCTGGAGCCCCCCCAGTCCGCAGTTTGTGAATGGAATTAACCAAGGCTATAAGGTAACGTGTCTGTGCAATACAAAGCTTTGTATATTTCTTTATCATTTCTGATTCATATGGGTTTGTTTCATAATAGAGAACAATAAGGTTTGGTGTAAGTTTTGCAACATGGCCAAAGGATATTAGGTTTTTGAGTGTTTTTTGGAATTGATCTGCAATTGTGAACTGATAAGCTTGTCAAAATTTGGCCTGTTGAAATAATTTATGGTGCATAGTCAAAGGAAAACTTCACCCAAACCACTAAACACAAATGTAAACTACATATATAAGAATTGTTTTACCTGCCAAAGACTTTGTATTGCTGTCTGTTCAGTCCAGAGAATAACACACCAGCCTGTTGGCAGGACAGGATACCTGATTCTCCTCTGGTCCAATTAAGCAACACATTTTGGTCTTGCCCCCCCCCCCCCCCCGCATTCTGTGAATGAAGATCGAAAGCAGAAGTACCACAATGGTGACCTTTCTCACTGTTCTCTCCGCCTTTCTGTACGCTCTTTGTTAGCGCTGCAGCACATCTGCTAATTTAATTTTTATAGAGGCCAATGTTAATTTTATTTTTAATGCCGATGCTGAAAGCGACACCATACAGTGCAATAAAAATCCCATACAGGTTCTACATTCACCTTCACGTTAACCGGTCATGCCAACCGATGCGTTGGGCTCCCCAAACTTAAAACTCTGATTCCGCCCTATACCCCAAGAACAACAAATTGCCATTATGTGATACAGGGAGGGAAGCGATGGCCTAATGGCCCCTTGATTGCGTCCTGCTGCAATTAATCAGCATTTACATTAATTAAACTCATTTACATGGATTCTGTACAATGCAGCCTGGGCATGTAATTGGCCAAGGACTCGATAGCTGTGAAGATATTTAACATCCATATTAAAATGTAATTAGTATTTCTGATTAGGAAATTCCATTCTAAAATCGGCGTCTAATTAGGCGCTCGTGGCCTGCTTCAGTCCTGGCAGTTACCGCTCTCCACGCCTCTCGTAAATCAGCGACTAACAAGCAGGATGGGGATACTTTACTAGACCTGCCGGTCCCATTAAAGGACCCAACTGCAGGCTCAGAGGGCGAAGGCTAAAACAGACCCGCCAGCTAGTTTAGGAATTTCTAGTTATTCTGCAGAGATTAATTGGAAAGGTACTAAATGTGTTTTAAGCTACGCTGTATATATTACCTTGTAATATTTCTTTAGATCACCCACTGCATTACCAGCTGTAAATTCAAGTCACGCTCGCAATGGGAGTATCTGCTCAGAGAAGGAAAAGATTTTAATGACAGTTAGCATTTCTGGTGATTAAAAAAAAAGTATTTACATATTGGATTTTTTTGAACATTTATTCACACCAGGGCTGAAAATCAAGCCTTAACGACAAATCAGATTGAGGCCTGCTGTCTTTTAGTATAGGAAGGGTTGTCATGGGATCCAGCATGGGAAAGAAAGGTACATTTATATTAGAGGGTGAAATCTGTGGCATGGTGGGCAGTATTAGGGTCACAAGGATGGTTAGTGTCTTGGAGTTGGTTACTGGAAAGAATGTTAGGGTCACATGTATTGTATCAGCAGGGTTGTCGTATGAGTTAGCGAGATGCTTAGACAAATGGTTGGTTTGAATATGGTTACTGTTGGGTTACAAAGATGGTTGGTGTTACGGGGAGGGTTAGTGGAAGATATGGTATTGGAGTTGCATGGAAGGTTGGAGTAGGGTTGTTAGCGTTACGAAGTTGTGTAGTAGAAAGGTTGGTGCTGGGGTTAATAAGGTCGTCGTAACGTTTTATGAGTTAACAGAGAAGGTTAGAAGAAAAAGTTGGTATGAATAGGGGTGCTTTTAGGGATACCAAGATGGTTAGTGTTACTGATATAGGGAGGGTTAGTGGAAGATATGGTATTGGAGTTGCATGGAGGGTTTGAGTAGGGTTGGTGTTACTGTTACAAATATGTGTAGTAGAAAGGTTGGTGTAAGGGGTAAAATGAGTGTTGACAAAGGGTTGGGGTTAGGGCTACATAGAGGGATAGTGGAGCAGTTATTATCGCTATTGCAATGTGTGTTTTTATAAAGATTGTTGCTAGGTTTACAGGGAGTGATGGTGGAAGGGATGGTATTCGGTTTACAGGAAGTATTAGTGGATGAATTGATGTCAGTGGTTGCAGGCAGAATTGTTAGTGTTAATATTACATGGAAGGTTAGTAGAAGGGTCTGTGTTGGGGTTACAGATAAAGTTATTAACAAAGGTTGGTATTATAACAGTCTTTCTTGACCTTTTTAACATGAGGACACCCTTAAAATAATTTTAAGGTCTTAGGGAACCACTATGATTCCTATATCCACAGCTCATTGTATATTAGCATGGTGGTCATTGGCAAGAGTGTCACCATTTAAGAAAGCCAAAAAGATCATTGATGTTGGTTAACCTGACCCGAGGGGCAAAAATTGTTCATTGCTCAGGGAACCACTAGCAACCTCTGGAGGAACCCTAATTGAGAAACGCATTGTTAGAATGACAAGGGAGGTTTTGGAATGGTTAGGGTTACAGGGAAGATTAGTGCAATGTTTAGGGTTACGGGAGGGTTATTGAAAGTTTGCAGGAAAATTACTATTCATTTAGTTCTGCCACCAGCACATAGCACCCAGTATTGAAGACTTTTGATTCCCTAAAAAGTCCAATATACATGCATGTGTGCTGTTATACCTATGAATCCAGGTACGGTGACCAAACCTTTCCTCATCCAAACCTTAAAACTCGCAAACCATAATATAGGTCGGCCTATTATACTCCTGAGTCTTGCGTATGCCGCCGATATAAACAGCCCTTGCTACAATAAAAACTCTGTATTGTATACAGGACCCAGGAGTGCTTTGGTAATTGCACTATTTATGTACTGCATTGTACATTTCATTTGCTAGCTCACCGGCTTCCTCTACCGCTTTCTGTTCCATGCTGCGGCACTGACATCTAGTGGCTGCCACCGGCTCCGTGGGACCTTTGCCAAACTTACTCACTTGTCCTTGTAATGTAATAATAAGATTCAACAATCCGCCTAATGCAGCTAATCTGTTACTGTGAGTCAGTGAGAGCAACAGAGCTTGCACAGCACGCATCTCCTATAAACCGCTGTCTGGAAGGGGGAACGTTTAACAGATTTTGTTTATACAGTCCAGAAGCCCTGCATTATGCGTCTGCTGTGTACGGATAGGCAGCGCAGACAATAAATGTAAGATCATGAACACAGAACGCCACAGAATGAAGTCACCCTTGGAACGCACTCGCAGGATGCAACCTTTCCCTAAGTTAGATGAGATTTTTTTTTTTTTTTTTGGACTGCAGACTTTTAAAGGATCAGCTCACTATAAGCTCATATTTGGATATTGGTGTCCTCCCAGCCTTATTAGCAATAATCCTGCTATTATTTTTTCACTTCCCGTAACAGGCCAAACTGTCCAGCAGGAGTGACAGCTACAGGGGGTCAGACAAACCAGTTAACACTGTCCGGGGTGCTTACGATGGTCCACTTTTTCTATAATGCTTTCATGTGTTAGCTGGAGCTGGACTTTCACTTAATTGCCTTTTACTTAAGTTTATATAAAAATATATCATCATAGACTATCATAGACTATAGACTATCCTGTGCACAGAGCGGCAAGGCTGCTGCACGATTGCACCGCAGAACAAACAGCATGGTCTCCCTGCTACAGGAAGTGTAACTGGTGGGATCAAAAGGTGATAAAACTGTGTTGCAGGAGGGCATGCTATGGGTTGTGCATGGCTTCAGGTTGAAATGGTTCAGGTCTGGTTTTCGAGCATTTGCCATGAGTTGTCAGACAACTCCTAATAATATTTGTCACCCTAATGCGACATCTATTGACACCACTGCAACCCATTGCAATGGATCAGGAAAGTGTGCAGGTGCAATCAAGGGTCTTACAGAGTAGGCCAAAGAGTAAAATATAGTGAATACAGGATGTAGTACTGAGGCAGATCACATGCCGAAAAGCTTACCTTCATTCTTCACTTCCAAAACTTTGTAGCAACTCCTAGTATGGGCTGATCTGTATCAACCTTTGTGAACATGCACAGGCAAAAGAATTTAGAATATTGACATCTCAGTCCAAGAAGTATATGGTTACCCTGGATAATGCCAAACAAGGTGCTGTGCTACCAGAGATAAAAGAACAGTCAGGGGGTACTGTGATCTCTATGAGAGGTAATAAAGACACTAAAGCAATAATTATTATTGGAAACCAACGACTAACGACCGATCGTCTGATAATCATTAACAAAAAAAAGTGCACAATGATGCCGACAATTGAAGATTGTCGCTTGAAACTAACGACTGTCCCAGCGGATCTGATTGAGCGACGATGGTTCGCTATCTATTGTGTGTACGGTTGTTCAGGGATCGTGGATGGTTCTGCATTACACTTTCTCCTTAACATGTCACTTCCTGCATTGTTCAAACAATCGTATCTAGCGTGTGTACATTGCAGGTGCATTAGGTGCATTCACCTAATTTAATACAATATGGCTAATGATAGGTTAACCTTGAGATAGGCTGTTTATCAAACCTCTGTATAGGAAACAAGCTCGGCCCTATGGAGATTCTTCATTGGACCTCGCTGGCTTTTCCATACGCCTTTGGGCTTCTAGTGTGCTGCAGCTTGCTTCCCGTCCGTCAGTTGCCATAAACCGGCAAAACTTATTAGTTCAGGGTTGCCTAAAGACAGGTCTACGTTCTGTTGTAAAAATTCCAGATGGGTTATTGGCTGGAAAAAAATAAGTAAGGCAGCTGGAGTTTCGGGCTGAATTAATTATAAAGCAGAGAAAAGAATGCAGCATTGTGTTGTAAGTGACCAGTGCAAGGCTTTTAGTGAAGCAGAGATACATTCCATACAGGCAACAGGTAAAGATGTACAAAAAATATACAATGCAATACAATCTTCATCATGTTATTGGGTTAAAAGAAAACCCAGAAACAATTTTATTTATACGTGCAACTCCCAGCATGTTCTCCTAACATGTACCCGGCTTTTATGAAGTATGAATACAAAGAGTCACTGCAAACAACAGAAAAAAATAGTTTCCTTTTTTTCTCTCGCTGACAAATACATTCAGTGTGAATCAAAACAATAGGAGTTCAGTCTTTTAGCTTATTTTCTGCAGAAATTAGCCACAAATTTCACAAAGTGCAAAAATCTATCTGCTGCCAGCATGTTGCAGAGAAGGACCCGTGATCTCTGTTTGGAAGCAGAAATGTCTCAGCAGAAGTCCAACACTTTACTAGGTAGGAGCTATTGTTGTCCAAGTGAAGCTCTAGCTCTCTCAACCCCTGTATAATCTCCCTATCACAATCCAATGGTCCATCCCACTCAATAAATGCTGGAAAATGTAATGGGATTGCAATCAGGTTGGGTTTAGGTCCATGGTAGGTCCATGTTCAAATTGAATCATTTGATCTCCTTCAATGCTCCAGTAGCCTAATGAGGGTTCTGTGCTGCCCTGCCTCAGTCTCTTTAGTTTGACCCAATAGTGCTCATCATTGCAATCAGCTGCCAATATATGATGATAATTTTTTCTCTTCACTTCCTTTGCCAAAAACCTAACATGGCATGAGAGGTAACTCTAAGGGGAAACCTTGTCAACAAGCACTATTCAACGTCAGTCCTTGGAGGGTCAGGGTACACACTTTTATTAGCAGGTGACAGTAAATATATTAAGGTATGGTTGACAAAGTCAGAAAACAACCCAGCCTTTTTATGGCCCAAGGACTGCAGTTGGACAGTCCTGTCTTGGATCGCTGGCACTGGAATAAAATGACCTCATTAGAAGATTTCCCTCCTTGGTGTTGTAATAATCTGGATTTCATGTGGTCTAAATAAAGTATATGGTATCGAACGGGTAGAGCTGGACAGTCCTGTCTGGCACAGAAACAGATGACCCCATTGGAAATTTCCCTGTCTTGGTGTTGTAATATTTTGGACTTCACTTAGATGATACAATGTAATCTAAATACAGCATGTTGTCCCCAAGGACTGGAGATGAATAGTCTAGTCTTAGATAGCTGGAACAGGAATGGATGTCCCCATTGGATGATTTCCCTCCTTGATGTGGTTATATATTGTATTTTCCTTCACTTAGTTACAATATATTCTGAATATGTTTTGTTCTAATGTGTCTCCTTTTCAGTTGATTGCCTGGGATCCGGCTCAGGAAGACGATGTCTCTGTGGTCACAGTGCGGCCCAACTTCCAAGACAGCCTTCACGTAGGCTTCATATCTGGCCTGAAAAAATATCATAGCTACCTGACCTCAGTCCTGTGCTTCACCACCCCTGGAGATGGACCTCGCAGTTCTCCACAACTCGTATGGACTCATGAAGATGGTATGGCTTCTGTCTCCTCCACTTTAATTTCTTCACCATTTTAGGACATATTGTATGCCAAAGAGAAAGGAGCTTTGTATATGATGTACATTATCTGACAGCTTTTTTTCAAAGTCTGGTGGGCTATCTGTTTTTTAAAGTGGTGGAGAATGTCTTCTCTGTAGGTCATACAAAGCAAAGCTCCAAAACCACCTACAGAAGAACCTTGGAGGAGAAAAAACTCTCACTCGAATATTAGATGCCAGGCTCATATACAAATCCCAATTCTTACTTTGGTGTTTTTTTAAATGCAGTATCTGTGATTATCTTCATCTTTTTGCATTTTATTTCCATTTATCTTTTTTCTTTTTGGTTATTTATAACCTTAACTCAGTGGGACATCAGACTTTCGGGGCTGATATGTGTATTGTATTAGGTCAGTGACTTTGATTGTCAAGCAAAGAGTGTTTTCAGAAGAATACGTCGGCTATGACAGGCTTTATATTTTGCACTCTAGCATTTACTACACTCACATTGGCATACCCTGATTTGAAAATAAATTGCACTGAAAAGTATAGGTACAACCAATATATGAGAACTCTTTCTGATTTCAGTCCCCGGCCCTGTGGGCAGCCTTGGGTTTGATGACATTCTGGACACCTCCTTACGAGTAACCTGGCAAGAGCCTGCTGAGAAGAATGGCGTTCTGACAGGTAGGTCCTTGAAGGCTACTAAATATCAATGTCAAGTCACCATTTGTATTTGAGCTTGTAATAATCTTTGTGAAAAAGCAGATGTGAAGCAAGCTGGCCAGTTTTAGATGAGGTGTAGAATGGATAACAGACATCAGCTTTGTTCTGCAGTGTCCTCTGGGGGATTTATTTTCACTGAATTGAAAGAAATAAAATAGGAAATAGAAGAAAAAGAAAAAGAAGAAAAGTAGAAAAAAAAATAATAAGAAAAAAATCTCTCCAAAGAGGAACACCTCTTACACATTTGTTACCGGCACAAATGTTTAGTAACTTATCTTTTCTTCTCCCCATACCACCCAGATCCTGAGAAATTCCCCATGAAATCCACACAGATATGGAAACCATTTGGAGTCACATTCCCACATTCTCACTGGTACCTTTTGCTGACCTCCATGTCACCACTGTCCCCTGCACTAATGGAGGTCCCCAGAAGGAACGAGTGTGAGCTCTGTGTAAGGAACTTGTGCACAGGGCTGCTCCAAGGTTGTACACCTAACCTGACATTATGGTGGATTTTTTCCTTCTGAATGCTGTTTTTTTTTAATTTAAGAAGATAATGCAATATTTTCTTTTCCAGTCTAGTTTTGGGGCATTTACTGCACTTTTATTCTACAGTCAGATAACCACACAGCCTCCCTTCCGTCCATCTAGTGGAAGGTTACAAAGTGGGCAGGCAATGTGCTGATGTGATTCCCCACTCTTAGTAGAGAAGTATGTTCTTTATCTTTGGGTTTCCATTGCCAATGAAAGGAGGCCTGGGTGGTGGGCAAATGCAATACAGGCACATCAATGCACATGCACAATGGCGCTGTAAGGGGATACAGGGACACTGACTTGCAGCATGTCTGTATCTCAAAAGCAACAGCCCTGGGGTGCATACTGACTACATCAGCACAGATTTGCTCCAGTACTTGGTGTGGTCAGGGACAAATCAAAAAAAAAAAAAAAAGGAATTGTCAGGATCAACAGGTATTGTACAAAAATGATGAAAGAAGAGGATAAAAGACCACATATGGACAGATATAAGTTTTATTAACATTTGTATTAACATACTCTTTAATGTCCAGCCATCATTCTTGCATTAGCTCCCCAAAACAGCGGCGTCTCTAATAGGTGCTGCCCTTTACGGACATGTTATGTTTTTTTAGGAAATCCATAAACTGTCTCTAAAAACCAGTGCCAGGCAATAAAATCATAATTGAAAGAGTTCATTTTGCACCAAGCAGACACAATTAGACAAATGATTTAAAAGTTGTAAGAGCATCTCAGGAAATGTCAGGTCCACTTTACCAAAAGTTCATTCGGAGAATCCCAGAGCACCGCACAATATATTGATGTCTCTATAAATACGAGGTAACAATACCTGATGCTCGCCGGATTTCATTTTGCACAAATTGCTTTT
The DNA here is from genome assembly GCF_032062135.1 of Pyxicephalus adspersus. Classification (NCBI taxonomy): domain Eukaryota; kingdom Metazoa; phylum Chordata; class Amphibia; order Anura; family Pyxicephalidae; genus Pyxicephalus; species Pyxicephalus adspersus. The sequence goes on along the minus strand of NC_092860.1, from coordinate 7,703,921 downwards.
TTCTTTTTGTCCCCAGGCCGAGCCTGATTAGCATAACTGTAATTGGAATCTTATTACAAATACTGCAGATTAAGATCTTTCATCTAGAATCCCCTGTTAACTGCTTCATTTTTGCTCATTCTAGCCAAAATCATACTTAGGTAAGTCTTTCAGATAACTGTGACGTAAATATTTATGCTTGGCTCAACCGATTGTAAATGTTTATGAGGGGAGCTGGGAAAGGAGCATTGGCAAATATCTCTTGGTGCCACTAATTCTTAAGGAAATATTATAAATTGTCCAAGGTTTTTAAACCTCATCCTCCCCTTTCCCTTTTACTTCAACTTCAAGGTTCCTTTAGACGGGTTGGACCAGTGATAGGGGTTTATACAATGAGAAAGAAGTACAAGATATGTACCAGTATATTATTTTTAGCCAATATTTTTGGACACCCAACCATCACACCCAAGTGAGCTCAGTGGACATCCCATGCCTATTGGCATTACTAAGGAGTGTGGGTCCTGAACCACCCCCATTCCAACTATAAACCGTTCTCTCTTCTAGGAACAGAAATTGGTGCTCATTTAGCCGAAGGAGCATTTGTGGAATTATTTTTTCCGAGTGAAAAAGAAGGGATTGGCACTCGCTTAAAAGTTTAGAATACACTCTCCATAAAGCAAAAGATCTCCCCTGCGTTTTTCATGGTCCCAAAATCTGCATGGTGCCTTATTTGTCTTAATCCCACATATTGTAGTTATATTTATCTATTGTCCATTGGGATATTCTAATTATGGCACTATGGGTTTTGCTGCCACCTACAAATGGTTGAGATATCAGACTATAACCCCTTCCAAAGAATTCTAAGTTTAGCTTGGTATCTATAGGAGGATGGAACATCTTTTTCAGTTTTACTTCTTTCAAGACTTAGTAAGCAATCAATTCAGGTTAAATCTTGCTAATCCTAAAAGATATATTTGTGCCACCTACATGACCAGTTGAATTTGCACCCATAATGAAGTGGGTGCAGCTTCTGCAGAATGGTAGCTCTTTGGGGCAGGATTCTCTCCTCCTCACTGGTGTCACTGTCTGTATCTGTCTGTCATTTGCAAACCCTATTTAATGTACAGAGCTGTGTAATATGTTGGCATTATATAAATACTGTTTAATATTAATATTTTTATTAATAATAATAATATTGGTATTGATGTTTTTTGGGGTTTATTTTCAGGATACAAGATCTCCTGGGAAGAGTTTAACCAGACCAACACCAGAGTGACACACTACCTACCCAACGTCACCCTGGAGTACCGCGTGACCGGTCTCACCTCTCTTACTACGTACACCATCCAGGTGGCCGGGATGACCTCCAAGGGTCAGGGGGCAGTGTCTTTGTCCACCATCTCCTCCGGAGTGCCTCCAGGTCAGTGTACTAAAACTGGCCTGATAGGAATGAAAACAAATCCTGTTGCACGTTCTTGTGTGTTTTAGATTTTGATTTTCTCTTTATTATAAGCACAAAGCAGCACCTGAAACCCTACGGGGGGTATATTTAATACTTGCACCTTGTGCCCTCAACTAAGAAAATGCCAATGATGTAATGAAATGCTTGCTTAAATATTTGAGTCTGCACAGGCATTGCATTGCATTAACTTAATGAGTATAGAAGGGAGCGATGCCCTCCTTGAACACAAAGTGCAGTAGCCAATCAGATCTTTAACAGATTTGACTTCAGTAATCTGGTTGCTATAGCAAAGACCACTTTATAAATTTACAGCATCTGATTTATTACATTCACGCTTATTTTCTGGTTCTTTTTTAAAGTCTATGCCAAAATAAAATAAAAATGTATTCAGTACATTACATTGTTGTAATACATGTTGCCCCTGCTGTAATGAAATCCCAAACTATATTCTTAGCTTTCCCCATTGCCATGAGGCTTGATTGAGGCTCCAAATTTTATTGTGCAAGTAAAAACCAAAAAGTCAATAGGAGCAGGGAAAAGATTTTTTGGCAAAGGAGAATTTAAGTGTGCCCTCTGCCAAAAAAAAACTAAATCTCCTGGTGACATTTTTTGGGTTTAGTTGTACTCTCTTTGCTTTAAGGAACGTCAATGCAGAAATCCTTCTGAAAGTGCAACTTTTGAGTAATTTGATGGAACACTCCTTAAATACATACTGGACCCTGATCAATGACTTTGCATGGCAGCCAAGATGGCAGCAAGGAACCTGGTATCACCATAGGTAGATCACCAGTCCCAACCTTTCTATGTCAGGTTTCCTTTGAGCTGTAACAACAAAGTCATTCATGTGAGGACAGTACGGTTTTGCAACCACCATCCAGATCTGTCCTTATCTATTAAAACATTGCTACATTCTCTACCGTAGAGCTGCCTGGAGCTCCAACTAATGTCGCCATCAGCAACATTGGACCTCGTTCTGTCACGCTGCAGTTCCGACCAGGGTATGACGGGAAGACTTCTATCTCTAGGTGGCAAGTGGAAGCCCAGGTGAGGTTATAAAAACTCTTGTCACCATTCCCAAAATTGTGCAGTGCATTCTTGTTATGTAGTTGAATTTAGACAGCATTTCACTCTAATTTTTTATGTTTGTCCTGCACTGGGACTATAGCAGTAAGATCACATCAAACTGCAGAAGCCTAATAAATTGGTTCTGACCAAATCCTTGGAATTTTGGTATTATTCGTATAATTCTTTGGAAAAAAAAGCTAAAGGATGTAACTAAGATTTGAGCTGTCAGTAAACAGTGCCCTGGGCCTAAAGATGAGGAGAGATAAGCTGACCAACTAAGACCAGGTCAAATTTAACTAGAAAAAAAAAAATCAACTTTCCAGGTTGGAATGAAAGTGTTTGGGAAAACTGCCTGAGCTGCCTAAAGCTGCCTGACATTTTTGAATTAAGTAAATGCCTGGACCATAATATGGTCATTAAATTGCAGTGGAGGGTCGAGGGACCTTTAGGAACATGTTCCATTCCCTACAACTTGGTTTTAAGCGGGGTTAATGGATTCCTGAAGCCTTCCTTTAAAATAATAACCCTCAGATGTTGGCCCCCTCACCTTGAGAATTGGGTACAAGTATGGCGGAGTCCCTCATTGTACACCCTTGTCAATTATGACCATTGATGATATCTGAACCAAAGTTGATATGACAGTTTTTTTGTTTTTTTTTTACTGCAATGCATCTATTTAATAAAGTTTATTTTTTTCCAATACAAATCAGGAAGTATTTGCAGGGTTTTACTGGTTTAGAGGAAATGTTTGGCATGGAGCTATAGGTAAATATTGTAACCAATGCCACCCTATGTGATTTCACCTTATGGATATCTTTGTCTTGGCTTAGGTTGGTACACAAGGGGAATCCGAAGACTGGGTCCTCATACATCAGCTGGCCAATGAGCCCAATGCCCGGGCCCTGGTGGTCCCTGGACTAAACCCATATACTTTTTACAGGTGGGGGAATTGATTTTTGTAATTAAAAAGTTTGTGATTTATGTCAATGATTTGGATTATTATATATTATTATAATTCTTCTATAATTCAGCTTCCGAATGAGACAGGTGAATATTGTAGGCAGCAGTCCTCCCAGTCTACCCTCCAGGAGGATACAGACTCTGCAGGCCCCTCCTGATATGTTTCCAGCAAATGTGACCCTTCGCACAGCCAGTCAAACCAGCTTGTGGGTACGATGGGTGGTAAGTAGCACTTCAAGGCCTCACTTTTTATGAAAAAGTTTTATTATCAACTCCTTTATCAACCTTCTCAGTTTTGAGTACATCCTAAAGAGTTAAGTCAATTGGCCATGTAAAATCCCCCATTGTGGGCCACCAGACTTAGTTGGCACTGTGACAAGCATTAGTATTTTGCTAACGCTCATGGCTTTCAGGAGGACCAGCTGATGGTCATGCCTGGGGCCCTGGACAGACTAATACATTAGGAAATGTTATGTAAATGTATACCTATAAGTAACCTTTATGACTGAGGCATGAGATTTCTGCGCTGGTATATTTTAGCAGAGGAAGCAGTGTCCTGGGTATAGAGAATCTTGAACCAAGAGGTAAGAGGCCAAGGCTTGCAAAAGCAAGATTTTCTGGGAGGGTTAATGTTACAAGGAAGGGGGAGAGTTGCTTGAACCTTTGTTTAAGGGGATGATTAATGTTAGGGATAACAAGGTAGGAATAGTTAGGAAGGTTGGTGTCAGGTTTTGGATTACTGGATGAATGAGTGTGGGGTTTTCAAGGAGGGTTAGTTTACAGAGAGGGTTAGTCCAAGAGGTACAGAATCAATGAGAGAGTTACATGAAGGATTAGAATTAGGGTTACTGGAAGGAGTAGTAAGGTTAGAGAGAGGGGTGTGTTAGAGTTATCTTATGGAAGGGTATTGTTATGATTATTGGAAAGAGTGATGTTTGGGTTACAGGGAAGGTAAATGTCAGGGTTATAGAAAAGGTTACTGGGGACAGGACTGGGAACTTTGGAATTTTCTAACACCAATTCGGTTTCTGGAGCCCTTAATGTTTATTTAAGGGCTCAGCACATATCTCACTTGAAAGTATCAAAAACCAGTTCACTTCTAGACAAATTGATCCTTTAAACCACCCCATATTTTCTGAGATTCTTCTTCTATTGTGGTCTTCTTTCTTTTTATATTTGCTTTTAAATGCTAGAAACATATTTCACATCTGAGACTTTTCTCATTTTCTGCAGCCTTTACCTGAAATGGCATACAATGGAAATCCAGAGTCTGTGGGCTACAAGATCCGTTACACGAGGTCTGATGGCAAAGGAGAATCGTTAACTCATGTGATTCATGACCGCATAGAAAGAGAGTACACTATTGAGAATCTAGAAGAGTGGACAGAATATTCTGTGCAAGTTGTAGCCTTTAACTCTATTGGAGCTGGACCGTGGAGCCCCGCGGTGGTTGCCAGGACCAGGGAGTCAGGTAACTGCACCAACGAACTGTATTACCTAAACAGGAACATAAAAAATACATTAAAATTGTGTAATAAGCACTTATATAGTTTACAATGAAATGATCCAACTCCAGAAGCTAGTGTCCCATGTGCAAGGGAGTAAATTACAATGAAGATGGGCTACCATTGACCATTTCCACCACCTCTTGTCTTATGAATTTCAAGGCTCTGCATTTTCTTTGGAATAATGATGTTGTTGTGTGTACAATACAGCTCCTATAAGCACCCCAACTGATTTGACTCTGTCTTTTAGTTCCTTCTTCCGGACCCAGCAATGTTTCTGCCCTAGCCACCACTTCAAGCAGCATATTGGTACGTTGGAGTGAGATTCCAGAGTCTGAAAGGAATGGCCTTATTCTGGGGTATAAGGTAAGTGGAATGGTAAAACAAGCCAATGGCAAATCTTCTAAACATATTTCAAAACTTCTTTCAATATTAAAGCAATTAAAGCACTCCAGTTAGTAATAATCACAGTAAGTAGCTGCCACCACCCTGGGGACCAGATATCGTAACTGATTGTGTCTCTGATTCCTCCCACAAAGATCTAATAAAGGCTCATTCACACCAAAACACACACTATAACATTGTATATGTGCTTTGCAGTACATTAGCATACCTTGTCATTTACACCCAACACAGCTACAGTGCGCTGGAAGACATGTAAAGTAACTCTGAGCTTCGTGGTACCAAAAAGATATGCAATTTTTGTTCTGGTTAGGGCTGCCTAATTATCTTGTAATGCACAATAATTCTGCTTTATGATGAGAATGGGCCCTGTTCATATCACTCCCCTTATGGCTAAATTTTCCACCTTTAGAGGTATAAGAAGCCAGCATGGATCTCAATATTTTAGAGGCCACATATAATTGAATTATGAGTTTTGGGTAATGTTGGCTTTCAGTAGTGTTTTCCTGAACATTCATCCATAATCCAGATCTCTAAAATGTGTCTTCTTTGATTTATCGTCTTCTCCAGATTCTCTATAAAGAGAAGGACTCTGACAACCCACCTTATTTTTGGCTGGTGGAAGGAAACGCCTCTCGCAGCGTCCAGCTGACTCACTTGGGGAAGTATGTCCTTTATGAAATCCAGGTCTTGGCATTCACCAGGATAGGGGACGGCGTAGCCAGCAACCCCACTATTCTGGAGAGAACTCTGGATGACGGTGAGACTGTAGGACCTCTAGGGGTGTAATGAGAAATCAAATAAGACTAGTGTCTTTCTTTTAATTCTCAATAGCTACATAAATGTACTTTTTATGTTATTGCAAGACTTATATTTTGTATAAGTGCACCAAAAATTCAAGAATCCTAAGTTGTGCCTAAAAATTAGAAAATCTGGGATAACTGGTGCGCTGCTGCCATCACCAACCTATATGGACATTCCATCCTATTACAAAACCAAAGTTGTTAATTTAAAGTTAGCCTCCCCCATCATTGCAGCTATAGTAGTATATACTGCACTAGGGTAAAGGCTTTCTAAAAGGTATGGAATGGTGAAAACATGAGCTAACAGAACAATTTGTGAGGTCTGATATTGATGCTGTATGAGAAGACCTGGCTTATCATTCCCATGCATCAGTACAGCCTGGGTGGGTGTTCTGTAATGGTCAGGGGTCTGTATGTTTTTTCTCAATGTTCGTTTTATAGGATTTTAAAAGAGTTCAGGTGATTCTGGATTACAAGGTTGTATACAAATACACCATATCAGTCTTTTACAAATAGCATTTAATCACCTATATTGTTTTATCTATTGGCATGTCAAAATGACATAAGAACTTATTCACATAAAAACACACTGTCTTTTACAACAATTTAAATCCACATTTATTGATTGTATTACAACATTTTCCTTGTTTTTTTTTTAACAGTTCCAGGTCCCCCGGTAGGAATACTGTTTCCAGAAGTGAGAACAACCTCTGTCCGTCTCATCTGGCAGCCACCAGCTGCCCCCAATGGCATCATCCTGGGTAAGAGCTTGTATTTGCATTCTAGTTTCCATAGAAATTAATGAGCAGTTTTGATGTCTGTGAATTGGATTCATGATGCTCTGTTGCAAATGTAAACTCTAGCAATTACCTTCCCTTGTTTGCTTCCTTTTGCTCTGTTAAATATACAATTGAAAATGTTTTTTTTTTTTTTGTTGCATCTGTTAGTAAATGAAAAATAAAACCAAGTGATTTTCCCAGAAAGCTCTTTGTTCTGGGAATATATAAGGTCATAGTGAGTCATGGTTGTATCCTAAATGTGTTGCAACCTTGTACCATGAATGGAGACTAGAAGGGGGCATTTCAACACACTGGTCAACTGTTGTCACCATCTGGACACAATATACTGAGAAAATGCCATGCAGCCATTGCTGGAGTCATGTAGACAGGACATTGCTGCAAAGAAGCCATATGAGAATATGATAATAAATATAAGGTGTTGTAGTTCAGTGTTTATTTTTTTTATCCTACAGCCTATCAAATAACTCATCGTCTCAATACAACCAATGCCAACACCGCTACTGTGGATGTCTTAAACCCGAGCGTGCGTCAGTACACTGCTACTGGACTGAGGCCAGAGTCCGTCTACTTGTTCAGAATCACTGCCCAGACTCGCAAAGGATGGGGCGAGGCAACTGAAGCACTGGTGGTCACCACGGAGAAGAGAGGTACAGGAATGTGTCTTTTAGGTTACCCATTCCTATTAAATTTAGGTGCATCAAAAGCCAAGTTTTTACATTTTAGAGAATGATGGAAGTGAATGGTTAGCGTTTTGCATTTGGGGAGTTTTCTTCATAGCAGGAAGTGAGAGTAAATCTCTCCAGAGTTAGAGGAATTCTCCTCTTAGTGGTCAATGAGTTGTGCCCAATAAAATAGTTTTGCTTCCTTCCTGTTACAGTTCAAGCTATAATAGTTTGGCTCTCCAATCATTTTCCAGTAATAATGGTCACCAGGGCAAGGATGGGTACAATCCCCTCAGAAAGCAGCAAAACAAAAACTGATGTTACTGAGATATATTTTTGATAATATCTGTTGCTTCAACAATTCAAGCAGCAAACCCCTTTATCTATGGCCACCAAGGTGGATTATTTTGTCTGCACTGGAATAGTTTCCTTTGATGGTCTTTTGCTCCTTTAAGAGTCAGAAATTATTGTGGACATGTACACTCACTGGTCATAACTATACATATCTAGGTCCCATTGACCCTTCCACAAATCCTGTGTAAGGGGGGACACTCTTTCAGATTGAGTCCCCAATTATTATATTATTCTTCAAGCTACCCCTAGTGCATGCCCTCTCACTCATAGTATGTTTTTTATTGCCTAATACTTTACACCAATTACACCACCACTGTGAGTGCATGGCAGTGCCCTTCCAGAAGATGGACCCATAATGCCCAGTCCTTACTATATTTTCTCTGGTTTCCAGAGAGTCTTGCAATCATTAAACCCATCTTGTAGTATGAATAAATGAATGTCGGTGACCTTGCAGGTGATGGTTTCATCAAGGTATAGTAACTTCATCATATGGTTATGAAATAGATGCTTGTGACAGGTAGACGGAGGTAACGTTTCTGATTTAGTTTTCGATCATCCACTGTAAACTGGAAAAAAACTATTGGATGGACTTGATCTGTCCTAAAACCTTTAGCAATCACACTTGGATTTCTATTTTAGAGCGCCCTCAGCCACCCAGCAAGCTCAAGGTTCTACAGGAAGATGTGAAGTCTCGGAGTGTCCTCTTGACATGGGAACCTGGCAGTGATGGTCTGTCTCCCGTCCGTTACTACACCATCCAGACCCGAGAATTGCCCAAAGGGCGTTGGGTTGTTCACTCTGCCTCCATTAGTCACAATGCCACCTCTGCTGTTGTAGATAGGTGAGATATGATTGTGATAGAACAAAGACGTGTCTGTGGTCTACATAAAGGGCTGTTACTCATTACCATGGTCTGCTTTACAGGCTGAAACCTTTCACATCTTATAAGTTCAGAGTAAAAGCCACCAATGACATTGGGGACAGCGAATATAGCGAAGAATCAGAATCCCTTACGACTCTGCAGGCTGGTGAGTAACAGGATCAGATTGTAAATTTGTTTATCCTTTTTTTAGGTGTTAAGGTGCGTACACACTTCCAATTTTTATCGTTCCAATCGAACGACGAACGATCGATTGGGCAAAAAATCGTTCGTAAAAAAGTAACCAACGACGCCGACGAACGAGGAAAGTCTCTGGAAACGAACGACCGGACCGGCGGATCGGATTGGACGACGATCGTTGAACATCGTTCGTGTGTACGGTCGTTCGTTGATCGTCCATGTTCAGAGCATGCGTGATGAACGAATGTCCGTTCACTTTCCTGTCGTGCACATAGTTCCTCTATCGCTCAAACGATCGTATCTATTGTGTGTACAATATCTACGAACGATCGTGTCGTTACCTCTATGTGCAGTATCGGTGCTATACGATCGTTCATATATATCGTGCAGGAACGTTCGTCGTTCGTTTTCCGACGATAATAATTGGAAGTGTGTACGTAGCTTTATAACTACAACCTGACCACCTACTGAGCTCCTTGTCTTCTATCCATTGGGCAGAACGGTGGCTAAGTTGTTAGCACTCTGGCCTTTGCAGCGCTGGGTCCCAGGTTCGAATCTTGGCCAAGACACTATCTGCATGGAGTTTGCAGGTTCTCCCTATGTTTGCGTGGGTTTTCTCCCACATTCCAAAAACATGCAAAAAAAAAAGTTAGGTTAATTGGCTTGCCACAAAAGGGACCTTAGACTGTATTAAAGACATGTGACTATGATAGGGTCATTAGATTCTGAGCTCCTTTGAGAGACATGACTATGGACTTGAAAGCACTGCATAATATGTCAGCACTATATAAATACTGTGTAATAATAATACACAGTAAGTAAGGATCAGTTGCAAAACAGAAATTCCAAATCTGATCGCTTTTCTTGACCAATCTGGCCAGTGTTGAATGGAGTCATCATTTTACTGTGCCGAGCAACCCTACTGACAACACACACATATTTTTGGAGTGTTGTCAACCTCTCCTGTTGTCTTTTGCAAAACATCAGAAGTACTCCCACTGTCTTCCTATACCTAGCATAAATACGTTTAGACCAAGATAAAGCCAGGGAGGGCTGAATTGTTTCTTTCGGATTACAGAAGCAAAGAGGGTAGAGCACAATTTTTAAGATGCAAGCAGTTTTATTATGCTTGAGAGCATCTGACCACGTCAATGTGACTGAGCTGTACTCTAAGGCCTTTTTCACATTTTCAGTGGAAAACCACATGATTGGCTGTTCTGAGAAAATAGCAAATTGGTGCCATGCACCTATGAGCAGCAAATTGCACCATAGGGCAACACATTTGCACATGATGCCCTTGTGGTTACATGCAGTTCTTTCTCCAGAAGAAGGAAAGCAGCCACACAACCAGAAGCAACATGGCACTTCCAGAAGACATGCCGCGCAACCCCACTGTAACTAAAAAAAAGGCATGCACAAATTACCTTTCAACTCTCCCCATACCATTGTTGGAAGCAGTAGAAAGCATGGTTAAGCATGTGGTACAATTATGCCCTTTCAAGTCTGAAATAGCTCCAATTCTACCTTCATGTGGGGAAGGACGCTCTAACACTATCCAACCCCAAAGCTTTGCACAGCAGTAAAGTGATTGGAAGTATGCTATCAACTATCAACTTTTCTCTCTTTAACAGATCTTTTTTAATAAATTGCGATTTGATTGGATGCCCCAGGTTTCTGTCCTTTAGGTTATTTCTTTCTTTTTTTTTACACAGCACCCGATGATCCTCCACAAGTTATTTCTGTGACACCACACACAACAACCTCTGTGTTAATTCGCTGGCAGGTGAGGAAATTATTTTAATAAAAAACCTTTTGTATTTTTCTGCACCAAGAATGGACTTAGAAATAATGTATTTGTATTGTTAGCCGCCACCAGAAGACAAGCTCAATGGAATTCTTCTGGGCTTTCGGATCCGTTACCGAGAACTGGTTTACGATGGGATGAGAAGTTTTACCGTGCACAACATTAAAAACCCGGATGCCAAATGGGCTGAGCTGACCTGTAAGTTTAAACAACATTGATGACAATGTATATGCATATAGGACTAGAGGCCCACAGGGTCAAAACTTGAAAGCCAAAGAACCCATAGAGGTGATGGGCAACCAATATATCATGGCCTCTGCTACCAGTTTCCCCAGGAAGGGATGAAGTGGCTGGCGGCTGGTCATTGATTCTCCAAGCCCTATATTATAGGGGGGGAATGAGTTCTATCCTCTACATACTTGAAAGTACTAAGTATGTAATTTTGCTCCCAGGGACCAAATAAACTATGGGGAGCTATGAAAATGGAGGAATAAACAGCTGTGGTTTGGAATGGAGAAGTAATGGGGGTGTTAGGTGAACTTGCTGCATGCCCTCCAAGTGCAAAACACAGGTTAATTCTAAAACTTCATATATTTTACTGTGCCATCCATTGGACTTTTAATCTCAAATTTTAAACTAGAAGGCATTACTCTGGGGTAACTTTTCACTGTGGCCATGCTGAGCATTCTTAGTTGTTGCAATGTGAAATGTACTGCCATATGTCCAAACACTCAGGGCCAAATTGCCTTTAAAAAGCAGATGGAAAAATAAAGTTAAAGTTACTTTAACCTTGTTTTACCTCACAAGACCGCAGCTTCCCAGGGTTCGGCACCAACCCTCTTGAGTACAGGCATGTAACAGAAAATAGTGTGGCAGGCAGCTTCACACAAACTCTTCTCACCTCTGATGAAGCCTCCAAAGGTGTGAAAAGAGTTTTGTTAATTACAACGTGTTCCTTGTTTACAGCCTGTGAGAGGTAACTGCAGACGCTTCGTATCCCAACACTAATCATTGCAGTTTCCATGCATGGCCTTGATGACTGACCTCTCATTTTGCTGTTGGGAAAGAATAAAAAGCGGAAATAGGTGTTTATCATATTCTGTTTTGTCTGCTGGATTAAAGGGTCAATATACTGCAGCACAGAATTGCAGTATTTTCACTGTAATTGATTTTTTTGGTTCGCCTGGAGTTTGTATCGCTTGGATTAGCTGAATTTACTGCATCCATTTTATAACATCGATCTTGGTGGTATTCTTAATGTAAAGAACAAATTACTGCACACTATATTTTTCTTCCTAAAGACTGAGCCCCTTTGCCCTATTAAAATGAAGTAACAAGGTCTCCATAAAGGCAACCCCTGTATCCCCTCCTGCTACTTCAACCTCCATCACAGCTCCTGCAAAGTTCCAATGTTAATGTTGGAGCTTATAACAAGTGTCACTTTCCTGCTACTACTAAACATGCATGCTACATCCTGGGAGGTGGTCACATGTTCACCTACACCTGGATAATTTATTCCAGGTGCAAGGCATGGCAGGGGTGCAATGTAATCAGGGATTTAAACAGGTTAGAAGTAGACTTTGGGAAGATCCCACCAGTTTTCCTAACTCTTGTTCTAGTGACCAGTGAATCGCAGGTAAGTATCATTTACAGTATTGTACCTAGCACCTGCCATTCTTTTTATTTTACACCTCATGGACTTCTTTAAATAACTCTTGTGTGAACAAAAGGCTCTTCTGTACCTATGTGATAATTATGTGTGCGAATTAGAAGACACAATTATCAGGAAAATAATGAAGGCAGTTAAAATACACTTAAGAACAGCTCGGTGAATTGGCCTCAAGGCTTTACGTGTCTCTGCCTGAAAAACCACAACCAACGTTGTGCCATTCCAGCTATAACAATATACAGCACAGAAAGCAGAACCACAGGGGGGCTGAATGTACTGTGCTAGTTCGAGGAACCTCGCTTCTTGGTCCTGATAACCGCCATAAGTCATTTTATAAGCCTTCGTATGTATGTTGGACACTCTTGGGCTTTTCTTTAAATGTGAATGGCATGAGCGGTTTAAGTGAAAGTTCTCAATGCTTTGAGCATCATATGATCTATTGACAGAGCAATCATGTTATGAACAAGAGCAATTCCTGGAGTCTTATATCTCATAAACAGAGGTAATTGGCCAAGAGAATACATGGTGACCTTTTCATTCTTCCTCCTAAATTGGCCACTCTGGGGGCATTTTTTAGACAAATGCTCATTTCTAGACTGGACTGATGTCAGTGGGATCGGGCAACAATCATATCATATCAAAGAGCACCCTTAGTTGTATTTTTGTCCGAAGTCCAGTATATTATGTACCAACATAATCTCATACACAAATCATAGTGGCTGTAATGACATTAAGAGCTAAAAGTGTACCCAACCCTGAGGTGGACATCTCTATTGTGCACTTTCTGGGACTTGGAAAAAAGAGAGAAGCTGGGCTTCTTCCCGTATGTTAAAAAGTGCGTAGAAACCTATTAAAACTATGTGAGTTTGTTGGATGTCCTATTCCAAAACCATGAGCATTGATATAGAGTTGGCTCTATTGGTGGCTAGAAGTCTCCACTATTCTAGGAAGGCTTTCAACAAGATTTTGGAATGAAGGACCGGTAGAATTTAATGGGCTCAGGTACTTATGTTGGACAAGAAGGCTTGCAGTTGGAGGCATTCCAATGAATCCCAAAGATCTTCAACAGGGTTGAGATCAAGCTTCTCAAGTTTCTTCACTGACATTTCAATTATTCCTATAGATCAGCGTTTCGCAATCAGGGTTCCTCCAAAGGTTGCTGGGGGTTATTTGACCAATGAGAAATTTATGCCTCTCATTTTACTGACACCAATGACGTTTTTAAGATTGTAAGGTTGACATTCTTTCCAGTGGCCAGAACACTAATTTACTGCAAACTGTGGATAAATAATTGCAGTAGCTGTTTCCCCTAAAGTTATTTCCACATTCCCCCATAATAAAAACGTTGAGAAAAGTTTCCATGGGCTGTGTGTAGACAACTTCATCAAACTTAGCCATGTCTTTATGGAATTGGCTTTATAAACACTGCCCAACCAATCATGCTGGAGAAGAAAAGTGCCTTCACCAAACTGTTACCACAATTGTCTGAAATGTCTTTGTATGCTTGCATACATCAATGGACAATCCATGGCTATAGGCTTTATTTATAGTTTTGAAAATTGGAAGTCCATTAAGCTCACAGTAGTATAAAGCCAAGGTGGCCACAAAACTTCACCCATTTTGTGAGACCAAAGATAGCTTCATTAGATTTTTTTCATTCTACAGATTGTTCCAAGGACAAAAATAATTTTCTCTTTCAAAAACAAATTGCCCGTGTAAAATATTCCCATGTGACATTGTGAGGGAAAATCAAGTTATGCACTGTATATGATCATTCATCTCTTTAGATACATAGACAATGTGATAAGACAAAGGATGGCCAAAATTTCCAGCCAACAATCTTATGCATGAACAATCTTTGTTTTTTTTAAGGAATGTTCCTAAGGAAAGTCAGCATTTCTTGAGCTCGCTGTCTGTGGGTAGCCCAAGGTTATCATAGCCTAGCCACTGATTGACAGAAGGGAAATAAAGCTTGGGACATGGGCAGCATGCAAATAATGACTGTGCCAAGTCAGAGCTCCAGCTCTCCTCTAAATCTCACAATTCAATGGCGACAATGGAACAGATTATGTTATTATTGGATGGAAAATGGGGTGCCTAGGCTATGAAATGGAACAAAGTCAATATCTGCATACTGCACACTGCCAGAATCAGGGGAATCCCTGGACACTCACAAAAGGAATTTCCATAATTCTGATTACGGTCTTCTTTATAATTTTTTTTTACCAATGACAGGTACACTTTTTGTATGCTGCATATATGTATTTGCTATACGTCTGCATGTCTCGTTCTGTGTATACTAACATTGCCTCACTCCTGTCCTACGTTTGTTCCACACTCCCTCTCTACCCCGATCCCTGCTCTACCAATCTGCATAGCATCCTACATGATCCGGAACCTGAGTGAACCGGCCCTCACCCAGTACGAGCTGGACAGTAAGTGTGCTCACGACTAACTGCATGCTGCTAGATGTAATACTGTGGAGTAAATTAAAATCTTGTAGACTTTGTTAACCAGCCATAGGATGTAGTTCTTTCCATGTAGTTCTGGCATGGGAGAAGACCTGATTTTACACCTCTGCAGTTAAGCATTACTTCCAGGTCTTGCTCCTCCCTCAGCCTGTGATTGGACCATAAGAGGAGAAGCAGAAGACTGATGAGCTCATCTCTCTGTCACTCTGCTCTGTCTGCATGCTACTAGGCGTAACAATCATATTCATAAAAAATTAATCAATATAATGTTCATTTCAGTTCATTCAAATAGATTGAATTAACAAAAAAGAAATTGGTAAAGTTTTAAAAAGACCTGTATTCATTAAAACATTTTAAATATCATTTTTGTGTATTTCCATATAAATATTTTTTGGGATCTGTATATTAGAACCTATTCAGAAATTTGCATTATGATCATGCAGGTAGCATGATCACATTGTGGTGCTATTCATTTTGACAAAAGCATTGCATCAGTGTTATAATTCATGGCAATACATTGCAGTCCTTTGCTATAGAAAAGAAAAGGGGGTCCGGTCTTCTTTTTTTAGTTTGTTGGGGTGCATGGGCAGCCAATCATTTATGCACCTACATTAGCCCTAAGTGTTTTCAACTAAGATTTACACAATTGTCACCCATTTTTTTTCTCTTGTGTTAGATCTGAACAAGCACAAGCGATATGAGATCAGAATAAGTTTGTACAATGCGGTGGGTGAAGGGCCGGCCAGTGTCCCTCAAGAGGTGTTTGTGGGAGAAGCAGGTAAGTGGTGTTACACACATACTTTTTGTTGGCCTGTGTTATACTGTTCACACAAATGTTCCCCGGTCATATATCAAATAATGTGAATGGCATTTCACTTCCAAACCATTTGACACTGGGTGAGAGAGCTTACAACAGAGTCAGCCTTTGACTTGCTAATGGACTTTACTCATTGGAATAAGACCACTCTAGGGTATGCCCACCTATGATGCTGAGCCTCCATGATTGATAGAACTGAAATCCAATGAATGAAAGGGAGCAGGCCAGGGACAGTCAAGCTGGGAAGAGAGGGATGATAATGCTGAACATCCTCTGGTCAGGAAAAGGAGCAGGTTCTATCTGACTTGCTGCAGTTTCTGATGCACACGGTGATAAGCTCTCAATAGGAAGAAAGATCAGGAAGAAAGGTCCAGGAGGGAAGCCAGGTCAACTGTGCAAGACTGCAAAGGAAGGCTGAAGGGCAGATTTAATGAAGGGGAGGTACTATGGCACATTTAATTACCAAAATTGGATTTGCATTGGCTACCTAGAATATTGTAGTCTCTGTTATAATGGCCAATGTGACGTGGCCCTTCCAGAGCCCCCACATTCCATATTATTTTATACAGTCACATTCATGGCATTTTCTGTATTTAGAGCTGATCAGCACATTACAATGACCGCTGTCATTGCCATATAAGCCAAGGTAGTACACTATACAGCAGAAGTACCCTTGCCTATGCACAACATGAACAATGCTGGTTGCAGTTCAACCTTGGTCATTTCAAATACCAATACAAGTCAGCTTACAATGTCTTTATTTTGTACACATGCACCTTCTATACACATCAACCTTCTTTGAGAACAGTGTTGTATCCTGAATCCCAATATGTGTTGGGATAATGCATTTATGTTATGCATGCATGAACAGGGGAACAGTCAATAGCATTATGGCCTTGAGGCGCTGGATTCCTGTGTTTAGTTCCTAACAGGGTCTTTCTTGGTCAGTATTGTAGATGTCTGCTAGGTTTCCCAACACATTATTGGTACATTATCTTGAATTTGTCTCAAAGCCTTCGCTGGGAGGGGAATTTAAAGGCATCCTTAGCATCTTTGTAAACAGTTGTCTCCTATTGATGCAGAATATTATATATTTGTTATACACATACACAGGGCCATCCAGAGGCTGAAGGTTGCAAGTGCAGCCCAATCATGTTGGAGGGGTGGTTAGGTTTTAGCTGATGTATGCCTCCAACGTAGAAGCTTAAAGTTCCAGGGGAGCAGATATACAGGGAGGCTGAATTTGTTTCGTTTTCAGGTATTACCCTGGGTTTTAATGCCCTTACTGACTCTAGAGAGAGTGGTTTGCTAAGAGAGTAGTGTACATACATATTGTGCTTCCCAGCATTTTCCATGGCATGTTTTATATGTTTGGGGTAAATGCCATCTTTGCCCCTCCACTCCTTTTTTTTTTTAATCACTGTCTCCCACTAAAAATGAGATCTATTAACAAGGTATTCTAATGCTTATTTTACAAGTGTCCGGACATTAAATTGTAAGCTCCTCCTGGGTGGGGACTCATGGGCTCCTTGTAAGTGGGGACTGATGTAAAAGGGGTGTTCTCTGTAGGCATTGTGGCATATGTTGATGTTACATGGACCCAAGAAATTAAATAAGATTTTCTATTAGTGCCCACAGCATCACCGCAAAATGTCGCCATACAAACTTCCACAGCTGTACAGTTGGATGTGACCTGGGACCCGCCTCCTCTGGAATCACAGAACGGAGACATCCAGGGATACAAGGTAATATTTGTGAGCATCTGTACAAGCAACTCTGCCAGCATAGAAATAAACACACGTGTAGTGCATTATATACCTGGCAAAGATAGGAAAAGTAGTGCACGTACAGTTGTGCTGCATCCATCTCTGCTGTGCTAACCAGAAACTGTACTCCATGTACTTTTTTAAATGTTATCTTACAGGCACTGATTGATGATTGGTCATCTTTAAAAAGAACCCACTGCCATAACAAAACAAAGCTCCTAGAATCCTGCCACCTGGTGGGGAAGGCAAATCTTCCTTTTTTGCATTGCTCTATGCCAGGGTTTCTCAATCAAGGTTCCTCCAGAGGTGGCTGGGGGATCCTTGAATGATGAGCAGTTTGTGCCTCTCTGTCTAAATGACCCCAATGATCTTTTTGGCTATGTGTAAGGTTGACATTCTTCCCAATGGTTACGAATGTAAGAGGAATTCTTCCCACTGACCACCACACTAATGTATTGTGACCTGTAGATCTAGTAATTATAGCAGGGGTTCCCTAAAGACCTGACAGTTAATTTAAGGGTCCACCTATGTTAAAAAGATCAACAAACCCCTGCTATAGATGATCCATGCCACTAGGAGGACGGGTAAGGAACTGCTATTCAACACAACTTCAAGTGTCAAATAAAGGGTGCCTGGAACTTTTGCAGTTAATTAAAATCTGGCTTCCCATCTGCCAAATAATCTGCCAAATAGGGGGGCATTTAATTGCTTCTTTAACAGGATGCCCTTAGTAATTTAGGTCTTAGTCAGAAAATCAATGGAAAGGGCAGTTCCTACCAACTGACACATTGCCAGTTATATGGCTTCAGCATTTCAACATTTTACAATGGGTGGCTCTGAACCACTCAACATCACCCTATTTGTCCATGGGAGGCCACAGCACCTCAATTTACAGGTATATACCCCACTGTACACGTAGCTCCTCAACCACACATGGTTCAAGGGTATGAGGATACAGCAAAGCACCACGACTTTAGTTGCCCATCTGGACTATTCCTTATTGTGGGTACCCCCTAGTATTTGTAGAATATATTGCTCTTTTTGTATAGGGTATGACCTAAAACAAATCCATGGTCCCGGGGCGACCAGAAATATGGTCTACTTCTTCAGAATGTTGATGTCCCCCCCAACACCGTTACATTCAATGTATATAAAAAACCATAAAAATGAAGCACTTGTTCCCTTTTAAGTTAAACTACAATATGTAAATATTCTCTGGCTGCCTGCCTGTTCAGAATAGCCCCGCATTACAACAAAGACATCAATTTACATCAGATCATCGTTTTCATACCTTTGAATTGATGACTTTAAAATTATGCTTTAAAATAAGTATTTGGAGCTTGGGCGGCGCTGTGTTTCCTGGAGTAATTTAGAGCCACAAATGGCGCACACTCCTGATTTGTTCTGCTCTTATCAATTGATTGTCATTTTGGTATAAAAAAAAAACGAAGCTTGAAGCTGCTGTAGAGAATTTTTGTGTTACAAAACAGTCACTTTTTATTTTTTTATGTTTTATCTTCGCTCCAGTGTAGAGATAAGAGGCTCTTAGGTTCCCAAAGAGCTATTATGCATTAAACGCATTGCAATTATTATTGTTATTACTGACTTATAATGTGCTGTCTCAAGCACTGCGCTTTACAGAGTAATCAACATAAACGCGCTTTAGAAAGAAAATGTTTGCAATAAATATATATGAAGAGAGCTGATTGTGCAGAATACGCTGCATGCCGTAGTGTGGGATTGAGGTACTATATAGGACAAGAATCGGAGAAAATTAGGCTAGGGTGTGAAAGGTAGAAGAGAAGAGAATATAATGTCAGAAAAACAATTGCAAAGTGGCAAGTCTTACCCTGCCCTTCCTTTTTCCATCGTCATCTCTTACCACCCTACCTCCTTCTTTCCCCTTTTCCCTTCCTTTGTCCCTGGTTTTAATTCTCTTGCCTTCTTTTATCTTTCTTCTCCCATTCACTTCCAGTTCCATCTCTCCATCTTTGCCCATTTCTCTTTCAATCTATTTTCTTTTTTCCCCACTTCTTATTCACTCCACTCTCCAATTTTCTTTCCTTTTACACTTTTATTTTTGTTCTTTGCTGTTGTCTCTTTCTCAGTCTTATTTTTCCTCATTTATTTCTCTCTTCTTTTGTTTTAACTCACTCTCTCTCCTTCCTTTTTTCGGTATCTCCCTCTCTCCATCTCTTTCCAATCTCCCCTTTTTCCTTCCACCATCAATCTCAGTCACACTTTAAATTAAATCTCTCATTATACCAGTATGGTTGCTGCCATTGCTGATCTCTTGCTAATAATTCTAGTTGCTTGGCTATTATGCTGACCCATTGGCATTGCTTCTTTCTGAGTCACTGACCTGAAAAGTCCTTATCTGCTCCAGTGTTCCAAATCACTCAGCACTAAATCCAAAAGATCAACATGGCAGGCTACTAACAATAAAAAAAATAAAAAAAAAAAAGGTCAGCAGTTCAGCAACTTCTTCTCCTTGTAGTGCTATAATACTACGATAAAGTGGCGCTTACACATAGCAAGCATAGATTTTGCAGATAACTAGTCATGTGCGGGTTGTCAATAACTGAAATTTTCCATATTTAGTTGCAAAAAGCATTCTGCAGACTTATGAAAGATTATACATCCCCCATTTGGCTTTCTATATTTTATATTACAGCTTTTATATATTGATGCAATGGATGTCTGTGACTTCCTACTGGCTTGTAACAGTGGTGGTCCCATTTGAGTGGGGTGATCCATCAGCACTCGGGGGCACAATTAGTCTAGAATCATGTCACAATTGTGGACATCTGGCCATTACATCTTTATTAGCTTCTTGCACATCCCATTCCAAAACCATGGCCATTAAAATGTAGTCTCCCCCTTTTTGGTTTCATTAATATTTTGCAGTGTTTCTGCAGTTTGTGCCCAGTTAGTCAAAACAAAATTGTAAGGTCAGGTACTTGTGTTAAATAAGGAGACCTGACTTCAAAATATTGTTCCAATTTATCCATAAAGGTTGAGATCAGGGCTTTGTGCAAGCCAGTCAAGTTCTTCCAAACCAAACTGGAGCTGGCTTGGTGCACAGGGGCACAGTCATGATGGAACAGAAAAGGACCCTTAGCCAAACTGTTGCAAGAGTTTGGATGAACTTGATGGACTTTTGTCTTTTTTCAACCAAACTTTACAACATTTAAAAGTGTTTAGGTTTGGTATGTTGTATCATTATCCCTTTGCTGGAACCACCTTGGGGTGACCATAAAGGTCTGTGAAGGTCCTCATTAATCCAGGCCATTCTATAGCTAGTTGTTGGTCCTATTCAACTGGACTTGTCCATTGCATTCCGAGCCACTTGATCCAATACTTTTTGTCATATAGCAGGTGTGATGGTCAGAAGTCTTCATATTTTTTGTCCATATCATTTTCTGAAAAACTTTTACAGGCCATCCAATGTATGTGGCAGCATCAGAAGGTTTCACATTGACTTCCACTCTGAGCTTTTGCAATGATTATAAGAGCGGTCACAAAATTTGCACTCAAAGCCATGGCCTGAATATAAAAATAAAAACAGGATAATTACACAAAGCGTACTGGCAGTGATCTTAGATTATGAAAATTGCTAAAACACAGTTAGTAAATATTGGAGCTGAAGATAAAGCCATTTCACAAAAGACAATTAGCTCTTAAGAGCTCCTTAGTTTCACTGCCAAAAGCAGAATCTCACATTTTTTTTTTTAATGTTTATCTTTTTAATGAAGCCCAGGGGTCTGTGTTCTGCTCCAACGTGATTACGCTGGTATAAAAATAGAGCTCAGCAAAGGATGGGCAGCAGAGGGAGCACTTGGCCAGCATTTGTGTACTGCGCCGCCGCTACTGCTGCTACTATTCCAATCTTTCTGCCAGCACGTCTTCTTTCCCTTATCAACCCAACAATTCCAAGCTGTCATTTCTTATGCAACTGGTTGTTATGGACAGCTCCTGAGCTTTTTAGAATAAACTTTTCTGTTTTTTATTCATTTTACAAGAGAAGTCTGATTTCCAGGGAAATCATGAGTATTTCTCTTGCTGATAAAGGAAGGGCGAGACATTTAATGGGAACTACACATAGACACGTGTATGCATGGCGTCTCTTGGTTCCTCTTTTGTAGAAGTCTGCCACTATTACAAGAAAAAAGTCAGACTTATGGAGACAAAACATTTACTTGTTCATGTTGATCCCACTATAGCAGCTCGTCATTCCCTTTGCTTCCATGCTCATCCATTCACCCTGAGGATCAGAGGAGAACAATCCTTGTTTAAGTTCCATGTCAGGACCTGAATCTTACACGGAGCCAATTATTTTCACATGGTCCCTGAATTACATGCACCCCAATAAAGGGAAGTATGGGGATTTTTCTTTGCTCCTAGTAGGCAAATAGAGAAGTAGGGAAAAACAATATGAGCTAATAGTGGGGATAGCACAGATTTCCTTTAAAGAAAACACACACATCTGTCCAGTTCAATAAGCAAATAACAAAAAAGCATAAGGAAAGTTTACCATCACCAAAAGGAATATCCAGGGATGAAAGATGTATGCAAATATTGACATTTCCTGTAAGCCATTAGTGGGTACATGCCCTCTTTGGTCAATATGAAAACTTGCGGTTGCATAGCTTGACTTAGCAATTTTTGAGTAATCTGTAACTTTTTATATTCAATTATCGGCATGTTTTGCAAAGCAGGTAAAATGTAAAGGATTGATTTGAAAAGAAGGGTCAGAGAGAAGGGAGCCAAAGTTGCCAAATTAAGATTGCTGATTTCAAGCAGCTTGGAGAGTCATAAGAAGGAACTCCAGCAGTCCATGACCACACAGAGAGATCCACCAAAACCCTGTGAAATCTCCCTGCAAAGTGACCCCATCCTGTCCTTGAATATGTAGTAGGTTAAAAGTACCTCTCATAGACAACTGTTTATGTCCCATATGAAAATGTTGGACCCTGATATCCCCATTGTCATGCTCAGACCACCCCAAGTTGAAGTTTTCATCTTTGCATATATGAATGTGTTTCCATCTTTTCCAGATTTATTACTGGGAAGCAGCACGGAAGAATGAGACCGAGAAAGTAAGGACACTATTCCTACCAGAGAGTGGGGTAAAGCTTAAAAACTTGACGGGTTACACCACCTATCTGATCAGTGTGGCAGCATTTAACACGGCTGGGGACGGCCCCCGCAGCCAGCCCATCCACGTCCAAACACAACAAGCAGGTAAGTAACTATCGTGATAGCGGTGATGAAATGACTCCATCAGTATTGTATAATGTTTGCTTGTTCCATATGCTAAAAACAAATTTCATGTACAATTTGGTTCTTGGATCTAATGGCTATCTGTATAGCAAGCAGTACAGTCAGCAACCCTGCTAGATGAACAAGACATCCAGATCCTTCCAGGTTCTTGGCTGCCTGGAAAGGGTTGAATTCCTGCCTGTGTTGCATAATCGCAGCCATTTCTCTGGGCTCCCTCAGAGCAGCAAGTCTCCCCCTAAGCAAAATGTTGCAGTCATCACCCTGCCCAGAGATTGCCATATCACATTAGTCACATTTCTGCACACCGCTCGCCGCTAATATACTCTACTGCAGTCTCTGAGCCTCATCCGCTCTGACACCCGCTTGTTTATCCCATTTAGGGCTGTTTATCTTGATGGCTGCACAATGGAAAAGGCTTCACATTCTGTTCATGACTTGTCAGAGCATCAACTGGTCCAGGGATCCTGTATCTCTGGTAGCAGCCAGAGGTTTTCGCTACAAGGCAAGGGGTCACTTCCAGGTGCCCCCTTTGGTAACCCCCAGTGGCCAAGGGTCACAAGAAAGGGAGGCCACCATTATTACCCCTTCCCATGCAAAGTAGTGCAGTACTAAATTAAAAGTACATTCCCTCTTCGAGCATTGGATCGTCCTCTTCCATGCAACCTGCTATCAGTCTTCTTCTACTCCTAAAGTTTTTCTTATGTCATGTGACCTTGCACAATATGGGAGAAGCCCCTAGAGAAAAATTGAGGTGAATGATGGAGGGACAGTAGCAATCCATTACCCCGTTATCCAACTCCAGGTACTCCTATATCATCACATACAATTCATTGTGCCTGGTGACATTGAGCTAGCCAGTTACAAGACCATCTGTAAGCATGGTGGACCAGGTAGTACATTTGGGACTATAGGGGAGACAAAGGCTGCTTGACAACAGATTAAGGTAAGAATGCCATCCCCTGAAATAATGATCATGATATTCATCCTCTACTTGAAATGGTAAGGTACGACATAATTTATTTTATTAACACAAAGGTCAGGTCTTAAGTTCCTCCTGATATGTTTTCTCATGTCAGACTTTTTACCATTTTTGTCTACCATCTTCGGACCTGTTTTCTTATCAATCTTGTTTTGTAAATGAGGGCTATAGAATTTGACAAATGAATCTGAATGAGGTCCAAGTAAAGATCTATAAGAGTTTCAAGGACCACTTTTCTCCTTCTGGTGACCCCTTTAGTGCTACATCACAGCAGAAATTAGCACCTCCTTCCTGCTGCGGGTGACCTCTATAGTGATACAAACCACAATTATATCTATATAGAGAAATCAGGATCTCTGTCCTCTTGATAGTGACCCCTAGAGTGATACACCATGCTTTCTATATTGGTGGAACCAGAACTTTTTTCCTGCTGGTGACCCCTCAAGTGATACACCACATAAGTCTATCTATATTGAGGAATTAGAACTTCCTTACACGTGTGGATGACCCCTTCAGTATTGCACCCTACAGTTCTATATAGATCTATATAGGTGCATCAGGACCTCCTTGCTCTTGCTAGTGACCCCTATAGTGATATCCCTCTAATTATATCTTTAAAAAAGAATAAAGACCTCCTTCCCTTCGGTTTGGCAACCTCTATAATGATACCCCCACAATTATTTATTGAGGAGAATCAGGATCTCTTTTCTTCTGGTGACAGCTGAAATGATACAATCCACATTCTATATTGGTGGAACCAAAACTTTTTCCTAATGGTGACCCCTCAAGGTATACACTATGCAAGTCTTATCTATATTGGGGAAGTAGGTCTTCTTTACCTTCTAAAATCCTTTATAGGTGATTTAGCACCTCCTTCCTCTTGCTGGTGACCCCTAGAGTGATATATTTGGGGAATTAGGACTTCTTTTTACGTTTGTGGGTGACCCCTCTTGTATTGCATCCTAGAATTCTATATATACAGGGGAATCAGGACCTCTTTCCCGATAATCCTCCTAATAATGCACCCCACACTTCTATTCCCTTTCCCCAAATCCAAGCCAGTCCATTTGCAGGTTTGGATATATTGTAACCTTTGACAGAATTTGAATAAAAATCAAGCATGTGTTTGGTGAGAATCACTTTGCAATTCTCACGGTGTGATCCAGTTTTTTCAGAGCTGTTGGAACACACAATCCTTGGAGGAGGATATACTGGTCCGGTGACATTTCTGAGCGCTTACACAGTTTGCCCAGCGGTTGTGACCCAACGAGACGCAGTGAAGGAATTTACAGAAAACGGCGACAGGTGTGATGGGATATGAGTGCGCCTGTCATTCCGCTCCGTCTGTGTCCCTACAATGACCTAAGCAAAAAAAACATAGAGCAGCTATAGAAAACAGAAAAAGAGAACTGAAAACCCCAAACTGGTTTCCAGTATTAAAACAAAATCTTCAGTCTTTTAAGAACAATGGTCTATAGTTTCATACACTTGAGATGTTACTGTATGGAAAGTGTTGGAAAGAGGAAAAGACTTGTTACCACAGCAACTATTTCAACTCTGATTTTATCTGCTCAAGTTTGAAAATAGAAAACAGGAGAGAAGCTGCAGAAACTGAACCCCTGGAGCAAAAGAAAAGTAATTCCCGGCTTTGAAGCTTTATTGGTTGATGCAGCAACAGGTCGACTTTTGCTCCAATTTTTAATCGGTTACGGGAAAGGTTTCTATAGACAACAGCATGCTTCCTTTAGCACACGTTCCCTGTCTGGATGATGGGCAAGAGTGTTCTAACAGATGCAAGGCCCCTATCACACAATGCCCTATCGGTGTGTTGCATCAAGACTCCTTCCACAAAAATGTGAACATGCAACATTTTTTTTGTGCACCACATTCTGTACTGTGCTGCAGCACAAGTGCATTAGAGATGCATAGAATTATTGTGCCTAGTAGTAACTGATCACCCTGAGAGGTATAAATGGGCCCCAAATGGGTCCAGAGAATAGTTGATGTCTAAAGATGACTACCAACGTTAAACCAGGCATAGCCTTTAAATGATATTGAGTTTGCAGAATTACCATGTATAATTAACAAATACCAATTTCAATTAAAAAATTAAATGTCTTTTTTTTTTTTGCAATTCCGGTGATGCTGTGTTCCCCTTGCTCCATTTGGCCACTTTCTGTCCATATGCCCACCCACAGCGTCTTCCAGTGGTGTAGATCTAATATGTGCCACTTGAACGTCAATTAATCGCACAATGTATTTTTTTCTTGCAGCTCCAAGTGCCCCCGCATCCATTAGATTCAGTGAACTGACCACAACATCTGTGAACGTGTCCTGGGATGCTCCTGTTTACCCCAATGGGATTCTGGAAGGGTACAGGCTGGTGTATGAGCCGTGCACCCCGGTAGATGGTAAGTGAGTTTTTCCCAGTATACTCAACTTGGTTTACCCAGTTATGCTATAAAAGTGATATTTGGCAAGGTAATTTCCTTGTAATGTCCCCAAATCACCCTTTTTGATTTAGGGAAATGGACAGATTTTAGGTCCCCGGCTATTCATAGAATAGCTTCTTTGAGTTTGTAGTATTTGGCAGCAAAGAATGAGCTGGAGCCCCAGGAAGTGGTTTCTATGCTGGAGTTGAATGGCTGGCTTTTTGGCAAATAGCAGAAAACATGTCTGTGCCAAAGAGCTATGTTTAAATTAACTCTGTCCCTCAGATTTTTTAGGAAACTGACAAGATATATGTTGTTTCTCAAGGTCCTCATGTTCACAGCCATTGTAAGCTGTTGTTTGAGATGCAGACGGGATATTACAGTTACAGAGGTTGTTGGGTGGATGGAGTCACCCCATGACTTCCTGGGAAGCCCTGGGAACATCCTTACCAAAGTCTCCAGCTCTTCTTCCCACTGTAAAAATGGCCTAGCATCTCCTGATACACACTTTATACTAAAACGTAAAAAGCTGTTGCCAAAAGCTCAATAGTGGAGGCAGTTAAGCAGAGCCAGGAAGAAAAATAGTTATTCACTATACACCACACTGTGCTGGAGCCCATCGGTTTTTGTGCATTGTGGCATGTAGTGTCAGCCATTTATAGTTGGTGTAATGCAACTACAATGAATAAAAATTAGGGTCATGCTGCATTTCTACAAGATATTCCAATGTACAATATTGCACTGCAGGTGAACTGTGGAGGTGCTTTTCCAAACGAATGGCATCAATGCATGCACCATGCATTACCACAATGCACTGTGTGAACAAAGTGCTGAATGTGGACTGGTCACCTATTGATCTTTCCTATAAAACCTATACCAAGTACGAATTTAGGTCATTAGGGGCCTTATTTGTAATATAGAGCATGCATGACACTGAAGATAGTAACATGCGGCCAACTCAAAAACAAATCAAAAGGAAAGAAAATCGAAAGATGGATTGGACTGGTTGCTCTTCAACTCTGATAACACAATACAATTTAGATGTCTGAATGTCTTTATTTATTATTTCCCTCCAGGAATTAGTAAGATTGTGACAGTGGATGTAAAGGGGAACAGTCCCCTGTGGATGAAACTGAAGGACCTAGCTGAAGGAGTGACCTACCGCTTCCGGATACGTGCAAAAACCTTTATCTATGGACCAGATTTAGAAGCCAACGTGACCACCGGACCTTCTGATGGTAAACACCGTCCACAATATAAAATCTCAAAGCTGTGTAATTTAAAGCCTTTTCTTTAAAAATAGAAAAATATTGTATCAAGCATGGATCGAAAGCTGCAGAAATATGGTGAAGAAGTGCAATAAATAGCTAGAGAATTGTTTTATTCTTTCCCAGTCTTCCTTCCCTTTCCTTTCCTTCTTTTCTTTATATCACATTCTTTACTTCTCCCTTCCTTCCATTTCTTTCCCTGTGCTTGCATGCAGGCTTTAAATGTATATGTTATATCCAGCTCAATATATATTCCAGTTTTTCTTGTGCCAAGTATAAAAATGTAAGCTTAAGGTGAATGGCCCCAGGAACCCCTACATTTTGTGATATCCCAAACAGTTAATATAATCTGCCTCTGTGCAACAACTAGCACTGAATTGTATTACATTCATGTATTTTTTATGTAACTTTAAGGTGCACCAGGACCACCAGGGATGCCATCCATCTCTCGATACGGCTCATTGATTGCCATTCAATGGTCGAGTGGGGATCCTGGGAAGAGTCCAATCACCAGATATGTTATAGAGGCCAGGCCCTCGGGTAAGTTTCTTAGCTCTTATTCTACATCTGTACAATGAATACCATCCCCAGATATGATTTTCTGGTAACCATCAGCCTCATACACAGAGCTTCAGAAAAGCAAACAATGTTTCCTACCTGGCAAGGCAAGTATCCTGTACTAAAGCTTATCAGAAATGTTACTGTCAGGATGTGCAATCACCTTTGGAGTTATTTACCAACAGCAATGTAGTTCTGATTGGATATACTCTATGTGCAAATTTAAATATGCATATAAAGAAGATGCCACTTTCTTTAAAAGTCTGGAGTTGGGCTTTTAATTTGTTTGTCTCTTGCTTAAAGTGCATTAAAAACTTCATATATAGGACTTCCCTATCCCAAAGTGACAACACTGTCTTCCTATTTCAGTAATACAGATTTGGAAAAACATACACTGTTGTGATTGTGCAAGTTATATAAATTGTATCAAATAGATTTTTTGTAAGTATATTATTTTATAAACATATTAATGTTTCATGTCTAGCATGTTGCAGGGAAATGTCAAATTCATTGAAAGTAGGTAGCAGGTGTTCTAAATATAAAAGAAGTTGACTGTGTAAGTGACAGGTGCACTTTGTTTTTATTGCAAGAGTGATTTCAAGCCAATGTTCTTCTCTCTTTTCCCAAGATGAAGGATTATGGGATATTTTGATCAAGGACATCCCAAAAGAGGCCACTTCATACACCTTCAATATAGACATCCTAAAGCAGGGGGTCAGCTATGACTTCCGTGTCATTGCCGTCAATGATTATGGATATGGGACCCCCAGCCCCCCATCTACATCCGTTGCAGGTAAGAGACCGTTTCCTTCCTTACACACACAGGTGAGAACAAAGAACAGAATACGGTCTAATGCAGTGTTTCTCAACCTTTTTGATATGGGGGAACCCTTGAAATAACTTTCAGGTCATTAGGGAGCCTCCCCTATTACTACAATATCCACATCTCACAGAATTTTAGTGTGGTGGTGAGTGGGAAGAATTGCTCCTACAATGCTGGTCATTGGAAAAGCTGGCATCCTTACAGATAGCCAAGAAGATCATTGGTATCTGAAACCTTCAACATGTCTGAGAATGCAAATCATTGTTTTGCTCATAACAAAAATTTTGGTTTTTGAATGTTGAAAAAAAAATCACAACTGATAGGCAACATAGACATTTTAGCTTTGCATAGAAAAGAGTAGGGAGTAGATCGAACTCCCAATGAAAATGGCTGAAACCTCCAAACTTGGAAGAATTGGTGAAGATAAATGTGCTGGGAATTGAGGGGGTCCCTATTTGGAGTGTTGCATGGCTTAATACAGCAGATTATGAAAAAAAAAAACATCCCAGGGCCCCAATCAGCAGCAATTTACTTCCACTTTAAGATCAGCCACTTGCAATCAAATAGAACTCCAGGTATTTACCCTGCAACACCTTTACCTTTTTGCTGCTTTCTTCCAGGACAGAGTGCTCAGTCCCGTAGTATTTTGAGCCCCATCTGCAATATGGATACAATCCCTAGGGGGGGTTTGTAATTGACAGCTGGCCACACAGGAAATAGAAGAATGACAGAGTGTTCTTCTGCTCAAAGAAGGCCAGCAGTACTGGGTAAAGAAGGGAGTTGGGGCAGTGCTAGAGGATGGAAAAAGTAAAGAGAAGTTTTTTTTAGAGCTACACTTTAATGTATCCACCCCAGTGATCTGCCAACAAACTTTCACCTTCAGACATGCAAATAATGTAGTGACTTTCATGGCACCATAATGATTGGATTATGGCTGTTGGTCTTACAAACTTTCACAAATACTTATAGGATCAGGATGACCAGGTATTAATGTTCATGGCTCTCAGTAAAGCTGAAGAAACTTCTTGATGGGTTGCAAAACGTCATCAACCCTACAGAAAAAACCTAGTGCAATGTAACCAGTCACACCTTTTAGTGCATGTAGGCATTTTTCAATTTTTGCAACTGGAAGGGTGAGACAATTTGTCAAACCTGTTTCTTTTGTTTATCTGTTGGGAAATTTTTTCGCTTTGGAGAAAATTTCTTACAATTCCCATTACTTCTCTAGTGCCAAAATCTCCCCACGGGCCATAGGGAGAAAATATAACTTGGTGATGGGACAGGAGGAGGGATTGTTTAAAGTTTATCAACCCTTCATGCTATGAAAACATACTTTATTCTGCACAGCTTCGATATTAATGAATTACTAAAAATGTTTCATAGTTTTTGCTAACCTTTCAATTATTCTGTATCATCATCTTCCAGCCACAAAAGCCAACCCTTTCTACGAGGAGTGGTGGTTCCTGGTTGTCATTGCTCTCATTGGCCTTATCTTCATCCTCCTCCTGGTGTTTGCTTTAATTATCCGGGGACAGAGCAAGAAGTATGCCAAAAAATCAGATTCAGGTGAGAGATCTGGTCAATCTGCCGTGAACCATTTCTATCTCTATGTTCCTTCCTGACATTGTCCCTCTTTCTGCTCAGGCTGCAACCCCAAAAACAGCACGCTGGGTCACGGTGAGATGGTCAGCTTGGACGAGAGTCGTTTCCCAGCGCTAGAACTGAACAACCGGCGGCTGTCGATGAAGAATTCTTTTTGCAGGAAAAATGGTATTTACACGAGGTGAGAATTTTTTTTTTATATAGCACATTGAATTGTTGTCCATCAAAGCTTGGAGCAGTGACCAAGCAGTTATTGCACCAACAGAAGGTCCATTTGTTGGATTCTTCACGATGTTACAAATTAAATGCAAAATAGAAATATTTGAATGGCTCAGTGCATTGCAGACCAAGCTTCCTGGTAGCATATCCGTATTCTTTTAGATTGGGGGGTTTCCCAACCATCCTGGAACACACCTTCTGGATTACCATACATACTGCTTCCAACATACAGAAGACCATGATAAAAAATGTATGACCACAAGTCAGAAACTTGGAACTGGAACCCTAAAGTTGATTGATGGTACAGGAAGCAGAGAGAGATCCTTACTATAGTGTATGTGTTTTATAGTGTTGTTATAGGCCATTTGGGTTTTCTGTTTAGGAATATCCCTATCATTTTGTCCATTCAGTTTTTTTCACATAATCAACACATTGATGTGAACAGTTTTATAGATTATGCAGTCTTCAACCTAGAAATCTTTTGAAGCTGAGTGGAAAGAAGCTGTAGGTGGGTGGCATTATGACCCAACTCTTCAGTAACCACCCAAAAACTACTGACTGGTTACTGAAAAGTGCCTGGTGGTGCGCCCAGCTAAGAGGAGCTGGGGTGAACACTGTTAAGGGCAATCTGGAAAAAATCGATTGTGATGGTGTAAAATCTCCCTTATAAGGCCTCCGTGATATTAAAACAAAAATACTTCAAATCAGTATTAGTCAGAAAGCATCTGCATTTGTAATAGAATACAATGTGCTACTGTAATTTTTTTGTGCAGCACCCTAGTACCCCTTACCCTGCAGCTTTGATTTGTAATAAATATGTAGAAAAAAATAGAGACCTACCAATGGCATCACTGGGTCCAAAATATAGCAAATAAATAAAACTGAAAGCATTAAAACATAAATATATATTATGGGGAATTGGGGGGTCCATTTAAATTAAACGTTACAATAAAGTTATGGATCAAAGGAAAGTGTACTTGTTTTAAATCCCTTTTGCCTCCTTTGCCTAATTAAACCTAACCCACCTTGCCTCTGCACAGATGCATACTTAAGCTACATACACAGTTCCAATGGTTCTCGTCCAATAATCGTCTCAGGGCCGATATTGGACAGGAATCTAAAGTGTGTACAGTGCGCGTCATTCATCTTCCGAATGACCGTCCTGGCGGATCCACGGCAATGAATGACGAACGATCCTAATGCAAGGAAAGGGGGAAAGCGCGCAACGGGGAGCTGCTGCGTCGCTCTCCCCCTTTCTCTCCAGAACGGTTCTATATGTACAGCTCTCGTTCATGCATTGTGCAATAATAGTCTTTGGAAAGGATTGTAAAAGATCCTTTCCAACGACTAATATTGCATATGTGTATGCGGCTTTACCTTAATCTGTGCCTTCCCATCACAACCCTGTAGACTTTTATGAGGAGTTATCAGAGATCAGCGATGATCCCATTGAAATCTATGAGACTCCTTTGAACAGGTCCAGCCAAGTCAATGCATGCTTGCCTGTTTTGTTTCCTTTTGGGCTTGTTGACCATAAATGAATTGCTTACTTTGTTATTATATGATAATAATATATAAGATTGCTGAATAAGGTTTATATCAACCACTCAAGATCAGCCATCCAGGTCCAAAATGGAAATGTAACTCCATTATTAGAGAAATGTCGCTAAACAGGGTCCTTGAAATGATAAATTCATACCAAGTTTTTTTTTTGGTTATCGTGACCTCTTTTCTCAGTGCCCCTCATTAGGCAGATTATGTCAAACGGCTGAGGTGAGTGAATGCCCGTCGCCGCCTAGTGCATCGCCCGATGGGTTAATGCACATTCATAAATAAAGTCGGCACTGTTTCAGTGCTGAGTGCGTCCACTCCATGGTGAAGAGGCTAGCATAGAACACGCCGCGATATAAAGTTGTTTTTGCTTGTTGATATTCCAGTCTCGTTGCGGCAGCGTTCAGCTCGGTCCTCCCGCTGGCTGAGCCACAAAGGCTCCTCTGTTAGGAACATTACAGTAAAAGCACTTATGAGACGAAGAAGAAGAGAGAGAGAGGCCGGCTAGAGTGTCACAGGCTGGCATGGGGAGAGAACTGAAAGGCTTGGCGGCTAATTAACCAAATGCTCCTTGGACATAGAAATTATATTCCCAGAGGGGGCTGCCTAATGGGATTAAATTTGATATAGATTATCTTGACTGAGTCAATTTCAGGCCTAAATCCTTGTTAAATAACATTATTTGCTAATCTTCAGCCAATACTCACAATTTCCTCTATAGGTTTATATAACAGTGGCTTGTCCAATCCCCAAGAAACAACTGGAAATCAGGTTGGTATAATGTTCAACTGTGTCTGCAAATTCACTGCAGGGATATGTCACAGTTACACACTATACTAAATCTTTGGAATATCAGCGTTGTCAGCAAAAGAACAAGACTACAGAACACCTTAACTTATAATCTTCATGACATTGGGGGAGGTTTTCTGTAATGCACAGAGGATTTTAGTTCAGTGTACAGGAAGAGAGCTGCCTGGAGTTTAAACAATCTGAGCCGTGCCAGTGGGTAAAACTTTTCTCCAATAAATTCTTACATTTTTTTTTTTTTTGCAGATCCCCACCCCGTCCTAGTCCTGGAAGCCTTCATTATTCAGATGAGGATGTGGCAAAATATAATGATCTCATTCCTACCGAGAGTGGGAGTCTGACCGAAAAGCCCTCGGAGGTATCAGATTCACAGGTGAGGGAATTTTTTTTTTTTAGGGATTTCCATCCTGGCCATCTTGGCATGTCTACATGCATTGTGCCCAGGAAAGCCCAGAGCAATGTCAGAGTCCTCTGGGAGGTGTGTGTGAGAATTCAAGTACACATGTTGCCTTTAGAAGTCAACATCATTTAGCATGCTGACTGGAGGTGGTCATTTTCTATTTAGGGAATGTGCAGCACATTCCCCAATCCATAGGACTGAACAAGCCCCGTATGTGCAGAGCATGTTTGCAGGCCCCCTTTGCATTCTCATGCCAGGCCTGAGACCAGTTGGGCAAAACAAAGGGAAAAAAAGTCCCCACCTCTGATTGTAGGAAGTTTGCACTTAACAGACACCAATCCTTACCCTAAATCATTGCCTTGTGCCCAGTTTTCCAATCTCCAGGGCTTTAATGTGGGCAGGTACCTCTATAGCAGAGACCAGGTCCCATCCTAATAATGTGGATGTAGGTCTTGCACTAGTATTATAGCAAAACTAAACCCAGTCAATACCTCCTGCCACCATCTTTTTCCTTCTCTTCCACATTCTGATCTATGGCCATCTTGATTGGCTGTGCTGGGATGCGATAACTCCTGCACAGGCTTGCAGGAGTTTACTCCGTGCAGCACCCGAAAAGGGAAGCCGGGCTTCCAGGGTGTCCTTGGAAATCCAATGCTGAGCTACACATGTGCAACTCAGCAAAATTTGACAGCTGTGCAGAAATCAGGCAGGTAAGTTTAGGTATTGAAGAATGGGACATTGCCTGTCCCTTTCTGCAAAAAAACACCTCTCTGATCTCCAATTTGCAAAGTGAGACGTTAGTTCCACTTTTAACTTACAAAAGGGATGGCGATCAATGGTTTTCTTTTTTTAATGTGGCCTTGGTTGTGCTCTAATGTTAAGGTGATATGCTAACAAAATTAAACGGGTGCACAAAGAGACCAGGTTGCTCCAGAAAGAACACAATGGCAACCATTGTCCCCATGTAAGCCAATCTTCTGAGGTTGTTGGGAGTTCCCGGTGTGAACGCACATTGTGAAGGGTGTGAGCGAACAAGTGTTTGATAAACTTCAGACAATAAGGAAACCATCATTTTGGAAATGGCTTGATAAGAACAACAGAGATTTGCCCACAAAGTCTGTGAACCCTTCCCTTGTAGAATAGTTCTTCAGGGCGATGGAGGATGACACTGTCTCGGTGGAGGATGGAATACAAAAGATCAGTACAAACAGCAGTGTTTGGCTTAATCCCTCTGCGGTTCTTCTTAACCCCTTCCTTGCATCTTTGTGGCTTGCATGGAGCCACACTGCATTGTCTGCTTCGGAACTTGTAAGCCGTCAGGCATGACACAGCTGTGAAAACTGAAAATAGCTTTTCCTAGAAATACCAAGTACCTGTCTAGCTCGCATGTAAACTATTGACGTCTCTTTTTTGTTAATTTCAATGTCACAAGTTTAATTTCAGGGTCATAA
This sequence comes from Pyxicephalus adspersus, assembly GCF_032062135.1. Taxonomy (NCBI): domain Eukaryota; kingdom Metazoa; phylum Chordata; class Amphibia; order Anura; family Pyxicephalidae; genus Pyxicephalus; species Pyxicephalus adspersus. The sequence goes on along the minus strand of NC_092860.1, from coordinate 7,668,969 downwards.
AAAGTTGCTTGGTGAATGTTGGAGCGTTAAACCACTATTTCTTTAATATCTAGCACCAATGTTGCTTTAAATTTAAACTTCATTGGCTCTATTGGTTCCTGGTCTGCTGCTCCCATAATGAAGGGGTCCCAACATAAGAATTATGGCAAAGAGCGCTCATGCACTGGGGCCGACTTAGCCCACCAGGTTTCTACTAAATCGATGAATACATTTTGGATTGACACATTTTAGGAAAATCCATCAAGGTAGCTTTTGCCATATACTGCTGATGTTTCCACCCAAGACCTTGGTATTGCTCCTGGATGCACTGCCAGTTTCGGGGGCATTATTCCTTTATGAGTCAGAACTGCAGGCACCCCTCCCACCTCCAAGACAACAGTGCAATCGATATAAAAAATGCCACAAAAGGCCAAGATAAATAAAAGGACTTTGGCACTTTTCTAGTTTTCTTGGCTCAGAGAGAAACACTATACTCCGACCTCTGACCAGTAACTTAGCCACTCGCTCCAGGGAACTTATCTGCTCTTGTTTACAGGCAACATAACTGACTGCTATTGCACAATTTTATTAGTCTATGCGCAACAGGAATATTTACTGCGTGTGTGTATTTTAGTACTTGTAGAGGAACCGTTGGCAAACAGCTGAATTTGCATTTAACACTGTTCAGCCTGTAATCTGCACACCTCTGTCAGTAAAGCCAAATTCATGACCTTGCTTTCCTCTGCTGCAGTAAAAACATTAAAGCTGGGTCGGGGACCGTCCTGAATTCAGAATGGATAGTGAATGGGCCACTACTCGTATTCTACATAAGTGGCACAAAGGTCTCCCTATTCCTTGCACAGCTGGCAGCAGGGTCAAATAGTGGGCATACCCAGATGGCGCTGCAAGCAGGAACATGGGAGGTATTACACGTACCAGCATGTTGCACCGCCATCTGGGTTCTTTTAAAGTCATCTCTTCCCCTTAACCTTAGTGTCATGTTCATTTAATGATATGGATGGGTAGCAGAGAAGACAGACACAAAAGAAGGACCTTGGCAAATGTGGTGGCAAGGTGAGGTTCCTGCAGGAGTGGAGAAGTAAATACATTCACCAGCATGATCTGATGCCAGCCTTGCAGAGGGCACGATAAGGAGGGGGGGGGGGGGGGTACTATGCAGTTAGACACTTACTTAAAGCTTTATAACAGGGTACACATACTTTTAAGATATGCTTATTATTTGACCCTGCTCACAATCTGTCAAGACCATCCTACTACATAGTGCACATCTTCCCCTACATTGGTGCCCCAGATCTTCTGGTTTTTACGTGCAACCACCCCTCCTATGTTTTGCACCAAATCTCCCATGGGGGAGATTTTGGTTTACATTATATCATATATAACATTCAACAAAATACAGTGAGAATTGTTTTCAGACTAAAGAAGTGTCCACATTTAAAGATTTCCCCTTTCACTTGCTGCTTAAATGACATCCAAAAATTTCCCAACACTGTTAATCCAAGTGGCAACGGTCACCAGGTAAAAGAACTCGAGTGAATCTCTCGAGAGGTGACACAAAGCAGTACAAACCCGATACAAGTCCTAACTAACTCCCCACCAGTCCCATACAAATGCTAAACAGTTTTGAGGGTGACAACACTCTGTACTTTACTGTAGAGGTGAAGCGTTGTCATTCTAGGTTGCAAATCTGATTTGAACTACAAGCTGCTTTTCATCTCCATTAAACAGAGCCTCTTTAGTAGTTTACTAAAGGTAGCTAGGATAACGGATTTTATTTCAAATGCAGCCACCCCCATCCAAGGGCTAATAAGCCGCAGTATTTTCCCGTCCCCTTGTTCTTCTTACAGCCCTCTCAATACAAACATCATTGGCCAAGTCTTTATACGGGCCTTGTAGTGAATGCTGCTGCCTGTTTTTTTCAAGGGGGAGGAGCGGGCATCGGTGCCAAGGCTTGCTCAGAGTTACTAACGTCTTCTGCTCGGTCAGAGTAAAATGCCATTACTATGGGAACGCTACTATTTTCTACAAGCCGGCTGGATAAACAGACCGCGCCTTCCCCAAGTCAAACAAGAAACAGCTCTCACAATCCCGTACGCACACACTGTGCTAATCCCCGGCTCTCCATGACAAGGCCCAGAGAAAGGCATGTTTGTACTGCCAGCTATTGTGCAGGTACATGCTTGTGTTCTGCAATATCTCACTCACTGTTTCTGCTGTCAGAAAACGCAGCCACGTGATTATTCTCCATTCCATCTAGACGCAGGACGCCGTGTCATGGTTTATTCCAGCACTTCCTAGCCAAGGCTGTTTTTTTAAATGGTAACTGCTGGCATGGCAAGCAGCCGCTTTAGGTTTTTGCTGCAGGAGAACATGGTAGAGCTCTATAGTGACCTGGTAATAGCAGAAGAAGCCAAAAATGCTTTATACGTGCCCAAACCAGCAATTCACTGAATGATGTCAAGGAAATAAGGGAACGTACCGTACAAATCATATTTTTTGTGAGGGCAACCTTATGCCGGTGCTAGAGTCAGCCAGAAGAGTTCTAACTAGAAGCGTTCGTTATCTATTTGCAATGGCATAGCGGTTCTGTTTTTCCTGGTTGAAGGTGCAAAAAATCTAGGTTTTTTAAGTTATAATGTTCACCTATACTCGAGGGGCATTATTGGGGGACACGAAGGGCACTATAAGGGGGGGGGGCAGTATAGAGGTAGACACTAACTGAAAGCACTATACCAGGGTTCACATACTTTAGGATATGCCCAATATTTGGCCCTGCACAAAATGTTGAATGAATGTTCACCCACACACGAACAGATTTGCAAATGGATCATATTCTGCTCTTCCAATTGTTTTTTTCAAGTAGAAAGTGATCATAATACTGATCAAGTTTGACCTGACTGTCCATACACATGTTTTATTGTTTTTTTTTACCAACATGTCTGATCTATCCACGTTGAATTGGAAACCCAAAAACTGTTTTTTTTTTCTGCTGATCTAAGGGGCAATCAGCAATAGATTTTTTGGCTTTCTGAATGGATGTGGCTAGATTAGTTGTGTTGGTAAATATCAATCTAAAGTATACAAATCAATCAATGAAATCCAATCCCAATTCAAAACTTTCTGATGTGTCTTTCTTCTTAGATAGAAAGATAGATTCTTGTATAAGTGGCTGTGCAAAACCTCATTCCAATGGTTCCCAAAATTAAGGGTAAAATCTGCTTGTGCTCACCAGTCCTAACCTCAATAACCCATTGCCCCCATTCAAAAACAAAACTAAAAAGTTTAGATTTTAAACCATTACAAAACCTCAATCAGTGTGTGGAGATTTCAAGACAGGTCCCGATATCTTTTACCTTATTGAGTAGTTGTTGTTCTTGAGCTCCTTCCAGTCCAGTATGACAGCTGGACAGAGCTCAGCAATCCATACACCATCCTTGTCTTAGTACAGGTGGTCCTTACGCAGACCCCCGCTGATTTATTCAGTGCACTTGGCTTGTGAAAAGCTTAGGCCAAACCTATCAGGTTTATCTCTCCCCATTAGCCAAGGCGCCAGCATCAAACATTATTTAGACTGAAAACACAGCTGTGATCTTGTGCTTTGGGTTGGCAAAACATTCAAAACATTCCTCATCCTTCTGAAAGCTTTTCTAGAAACACCTATTCTCCATCTAGAAAAATTTGGACTGGGAATACATAAAACCTGGATTTCTCATTGTTTTAAGTAAGGATTCCAAAAATGTATTAAACATCATCTGGTATTTTTGCTGATGGGTAAATGGAGGTGGAGGTGGTGGTGGTGGTGGAGGTGGTAGGGCATTAGAGTGTAAGCTTTCTGGGCACAGTGCTAAAACCAGTGTTTCTCTTAATCCTCTGGAAGCCTAGGGTTCCTCGAGAGATTGCTGGGGGTTCCTTGAGCAATGATAAATTTGGTTCTCTTGCAGGTCAGTTTAACAGACACCAATTATCTTTTTGGCTATCTTTAAGGGTGACATTCTTCCTGATGGCCATCAATGTAAGAGACATGGTTTCCAATGACCACCACACTAAATATACTGTGAGCTGTGGAGATAGTAATTAAAGCAAGGGGTACCTTGTAGACCTGAAAGGTATTTTAAGGGGTTCCCTGCATGTTAAAAAGTTTGAGAAATACCAGTTTAAAAAAAGAGTTTTGGTTAGATTGTGATGCGAGTAACAAGATTCTTGTTTTGGTTTTGTGTACAGGGCAGCGACAGCGAATACGAAGTGGAGCAGAGCCAGCAGAAGAGCCATTCCTTTGTCAACCATTACATCAGCGACCCAACTTACTACAACTCCTGGCGACGGCAGCAAAAGGGCATATCGCGGGCGCATGCCTACAACTACACAGATACCGACCTGGAGGACTCTGAACACTGTATCATACCCAACAGCAACAGCAGCAACCAGGGCAGCCTGTACAGGCAAAAACCCAGTCGGACTCCAACACCTCAACAGGCTCCGAGCCAGCAAAACCCCATATACCGCCCACCTAGCAGCCTCGCCCCTACGTCCCGGGCCCCCATTGCTGGATTTTCATCCTTCGTTTGATGACAAACCCCTTGCACCGATGTACCATTGTTTCTTTGAATTGCAAGAAGCAGATAAATATATATATAATATATAAAAAAAGGTATGTGTGTATATATGCATATACATGAAGGATAAAAAAACTTTATGAAGTTTGTATTGGAGACAATCAGTCGTGGATTGAAATCTTTATTTTGCTGCTTCAAATATGTATAATATTCCAAAGGTTTTTGGGTGCAAAAAGTGAGCGGACCTACATGCAAGAGCTGATCTGAACCAAGAAAACTCACCAAGGAACATGGCAGCCGGCTCTTTGCAAATTTGCTGCCGTTGCCTCTGAACAACTTGCCGTCTACATGCCTATAGCAAGGATTACCGTGCCTGAAGATTTCGTCTGGCCAGCAAGCGACGGAAGGTGGCCTGCTTTCTGACCAAAAGAGGGCTTCTGCAATCGCCCATGGATAAGGATTACAAATTGGGTATTAGACGCTTCACACTGGTCGACAGACCTTGTACCACTATGGTATGGGGATATCAGAATATTACCGCAGGGCCTGTTTTGGACATTACACCAAGGGTATTTGTCTAACAAACTGTCTGGTATCTTACCAATGAAAAAACATTTAAAAAACAAAAAACATTTATAAACAAAAAAATAAAAAAAATATCAGTTAAGGGGTCATTTACAAGTTACAGCAAGGAATATGGCTTCTGTTCAGGGTATAAAACAAGACTTCAAGGAAACCTCCACTTTAAAGCATGGGCCTCCATATTTAGAACCGAACTGTGCTGTCCCTAGCAAATGACAACTCGTTTCTCCCTTTGCTGCATCTAGATCCGACTGAAAGGCAGAAGCTAGATAGTTTCTATGGGCAGCACAGTTCTTTTAAATGCTGTCAGTTATATGGCCTACCTACAGTTCCGGTGGTACCGTCCTCCTTTTTAGAACCCTGAAATCCGTATTTTGGTCAGATTAGGATATCAAAGCATTGAAGCTGGACATTCCTATCCTAATTTTGTTTTTTTCTGCAGCTATTAGGAGGTATATTATGGACTTTTCAGTCTGTACTATCAAAAATGGTGTGTTATTTTTTTTATTATTTTATACCGGAATTTCCTACTATTGCTTAACCCCCTTGCCATCTATATTGCATATAGGATGGTTAAGGGGAGCTCAATGGTCACTTTATTTTGTAGGGAATAAAAAAACAAAAAAACTCTCCTTGTCCATAGCAACCGAAGAGATTTTTCGTAGCGGGGATCAGATTGCTATGGGCATTGTAGACTTTTCCTTAGGTTTGGGCCTAGTGTGGTTTAATAGAAAATGGAGTAGCATTGCATATACCTAAACAGTATTCTAGAAAAGAATGGCATATAAGAGTGCATTGGCTGTGGATTGATGAATCTGTATAGGATATCAGTTGGTTAGGATGTAATTAACATATGCTTAGGGAGAATTCCAATCAGAATGAACACCATCAGAAAATATTTATATGCAAGTATTGGCATTGTAATGTATAAGCTTTAAAAAATTTGAAGGAAACCTGTAGCAAACAAAATATGAAGGTTGCTGATCCTGATTTGAAGGCCATCTTCCTGAAAATTCTAGATGCCTGGCTTTTTTTTTATTGTTCATATGTTAATGAAAAGCAAAAACACCAAAAGTAAAAAATCAAAAATCCTAAACTGCCTGGTCCAGGAAACCAGAGAGTATGGATGTTTTGTAATTACCTTGATAGCCAGGCATCTAGAACTATCACTAGGAGAAGTCAGTGATGGAAACCTACGCGACTTCACCAGTACAGGTTTTCTTTTATAACCAAGTCATTGGCTATATGGTGAGTACTTATAACAAGCTCTCACCGTAGGATTTATAGTCAAATCCACAAACTGCAGGCTCAGGTTTTTGAAGTTTCTGTATTTAAAACTGAAGGGACTGGGTGCCCTTTTCGTACTTTCTGAATTTGTGTCTTGATTGGAATTCTTCCTAAAGTTAGCAAAGGATCATATATTTAGGGATTCCTATTACATGTCTGATATGCCTTCTACTTTTCTGTTTTCTAAAGAGTTTTCTGTCACGTAGGTAAGGAAAACAAAACACAAAATACTCGGTTTATGTGGCATGAAAACATTGTTTTGAATGGATAATGAATGGAAAACAATATTCATGGCATACCCCCTTACCGTACCAAACACTTGCAATGGAATGCAAGGGCTGAGTGGGGCACCCATTACCGTCCCCTTTTCTTTATCCTTTTGCTGGCCATAGACACTAACTGGTTTTCCCAGCAAACTTTGCCAACATCTATGCAGCATAAATATATATCCAATAACTTAGGCCCTCACGCTACATAGTTATGGGTATAGGGAAATTATCTAGTGTATTGGCAGCACAATGCCTAACCCCAGCCAACACCTTTATTTTGGAAAGAGTGTAGATGGGATAGAACCAAAGTAGGTTTCTGTTGCCATCTTTGTCCCAGACTTCCCATCTGTCATGGGGACAGTAGGTGTTGGAAATCTTCTCCAATGGGGGGGCGAAGTTTAGTATGGACCCCAAGTATGAGTAGTTCTCCATAATGCAGACCTTGACAGGAGCGTAGATTAAGTTAAAGATCAACTCCCACAACTAATTTTTAGGGAGAGTTAGAAAGTTATTGTCTGACTGTCCACACATCTACACAGGGGTTGAGCATTTTACAAGCAGGGACAAAAATAGGAATGTTTGTAAGTCACAGTGGCGAGTAGTTCGGTAACAGGTATTATAGTTATAGGTAATTTTGAGATGGGGGTAATGTAAGTGAGGTTGTAAGTTGGGGAACTTAGTCTTCTGTTCACCTGGGTTGTTATTACGTTTCCTGCATTATCGGTCCAGTCTATAAACACCCAACCTTCATGGTATGTTAATTTTTTTTTTTTTTAATTTATGGGACCTACAAGTTCAAAAATTGTTTGTAAACCTTGTAAAGGTGTTTATCAGTAGATTCCAATGGGGGCAAGCCAACAAATTAGGATCTACGGGTTGTAGGACCTTTTTACAAGCTATTGGTTGATGGTTATTAAAAAGACCTCCCCTACGATGATGCCATTCATGGAGAAACAAAATGCCAATATCAGGGGAACATAAAACAAAAATAGATTCCAAAAAGAAATACAGATGTATTATTAAATGGTCAGTCTACCCAGTATTTGTTTTTCAGAAGCAGAAATCTTAAATTTCATAAAAGGTTTGTCCACCCCAAAGCCTGTATTTCACCTATGGTTGGGTGCTGGTCATCTGAAGCATGCAATGGCTTCCAACAATAATTTTCTTGTCCAAAACTCTTGGGTGGTGTTATACTTAAATACCATTGCACCATTCAGTCTCACTTGCCCATATACTTAATGTTCACTTGCCACAATAAAATGGCTCCAAAGTTTAGTTTGAGCCAATATGCAAAGAAGAAAAAAAAGTATTAGAGTTTCCACACCAGTTTTGCTGCTTCTCACACTTTGCTGCCACATCAAATATTTTACGTCTACAGATTATTTTTTGTTACACATTCTGTATAAAAAAAAGTGTAAAAAAATAAAAAAAAAAACAAATAAAATACTTTTTGTCGTCACGAGTGCTAAAAGCAAACTTTTTTTCTGTATTTCACTTGTGTGCACAAAGGACCCATGATGTATCTAGAACTGTACTGCGGGGGAATTTCACTGAGAGAAATAAATGAAGCTTTTTAGTTTTGGGCCATTTATTCGCATTCTCACCACGGCACAAAACATGTGATAGCGTGAGTTACTGCAAGGCTCTATTTATACTCTTTGTGGTGTGAGAATAATAAATTATTAAAGTGACCCAATCCATTGCATACAAAAATTTAATGGGAAGTATTTTCCTCACCACTTTGGCAGAACCGTGCCGAATGTTTTTCTCCATTCCAGTGTTCCAGCATTCAGCATTTCCAGGAATATTCAATGCATGTCCTCTCCATTCTATCCCCCAGCCCTTTACGTCATTGCTGTGTCCTGTAAAGACATGGGCTGGAAGGAGGAACCACAGGGGGGTTTTATTGGAAATACACAAACATGGTTTTGCTTTATGGATTAGGTCACAGAGGACTGTAACATCATCACAGACCAGTGCAGCAGGCTATATTCATCTTAAGAGCATGTTGTATGTCCGCTGCCTATTATTTGGGCCCTGGGAAGGAACATGAACTGAAAAATTCCCTTTGGAAGAATAGAGCAATTTTAACAGACAAAATTCACAAAAAGCCTCATCATATGAAACAGCATAAGCCCTGAAGGCACCATGTCCATGCCCATACACTAAACAAGGCTGCACCTGTATACGTTGCTCCATCAACAATCACTCATTGGAAAACTGGTACTTCTATCCCAGGCCCACATTGTTGGACCAAACCTTCCCCTGGCTTTCTTTTATCACATCCTATATATGCAACGGTTAGTGCGTGTTCACCTTAATTCCAATTTGGATATAACCTGTGCTTGAAAACTTTTACAAATTTTTTTAATTTGTATTATGCAAAATTGGAAGACTGTATAGCAAAGTAATACTCTTACAATCCCCGAGTATTGTGGCATGCCAACCCCTAATTCTATTCCAACATTATGCAAAATTTCATTTTTTTCTAAGTTTCAAAATTTGGCAATAGTAACCAAATGGCACGGGCTTGGTTCTGTATGGTCACATTATCAAAAGGTTGGGTCACGAGACAGATTCCTATATTTAAGTCTGATGTCCCGCATTCATTGTTTTGCCATGAAGTCCATGTTTCCTTTAGGATTCTATATAATGCGCTGGTAATATACACAATTGGTGGGGCTGCAAACTTAGCCAAAAGGTATTGCTGCCACGGCCATCAGAACTTGCTCATAACTCCGTTACATAACAGTTTTTGTTGGAATGGCCATTAAAAAATTGTTGCAGGTATTTTCAGCATACTGAAAATCTATGCAACCACCTCTTTCTATTCACCTACAGATGTTGGTTTGTTAAAGTGGAACTCCCAACACCAACAGAATCAAGAAGAATCTCATACTTAATGCAATCTGTCTCCCCATTGGAGCAAATCTGTCCTGTGTGGTCAACCTACAGGGCTTTTGTCCACTTTACCACCAAAATACTGAAAATGCTCAAAGATGAAGCAACGTTACCAAAAATGATCTAATTGTACGGCCACCCTCAACGTCTATGGGACGGTGTAAATGAAAATCACATTTTTGATTATAGTGCTGAGGGATGCTGTTACATTTAATTATTGTCAGTATTTATTTTTGCAGATTGTGTCATCGTTTTCCATCGTTGTAAATTCATCATTAAATATGAATTTATTTTTGTTATCAAAATGTATAATAAAAATCTTGGCAAAAATATATCTATAAAGAGTATGTTCTATATGCAGGTTTATGGCTGGGAATTAAATCTCTTCTCGGTAATGACACGGCATTATGGGTATTAGCTTTGTAGAATTACAAATGCAGTCAGTGCACGGAATGTGCGGATGATTTTATTTCATGAGCTTGGAAGCTAAATTAAAAATAGTACTCAGGGCAATGTGACACATTTATAGTGTTTATACAGACTGGAACCTGAATGTCTTATATCTGTTGTGTTTTAAAGGTTTACATGATCTGTCATAATTTATGGTGGTGGTTGGGTGCCATTAGAAGAGCCATCTTAAAGCTGCCCTCCAGCCAGAAAAACACAAATGAATACAGCTCTGTAATCATATACAATTAAATATATTTGTTTAAACTGCATGCAATGTGAGTAAGGCATAATTAATATTAGGACAATTAGCTGCATTGTGGAAATAGTAGTGCATTGCGTTAGAGCAATCAATTCATTTGAATAGGTTGCCCAATGCAACACATCATATACAAATGTAGGTTCATGCTGCGTTTTTTGCAAGCTCATTGCATGGCATTGCACCATAATGTACTAATAACAATGAATTGCATTTTAGCACACTAGTGCATGCCGCTGTGTGTTTCAATAATGCACTAGTGTAAACCAGCACTTGTTCACACCATAGCTGTGCACTGCATTGAGTTCGGATAGTCCATTTAAATAAATAGGTTGGCAAACACAGCTCATTTCACACAAAGGCGGTGCATGCTGCATTTTTTAAAGCGCAGGGTGTGTTTGGGGGTGACATTACCAATGTTTGCCAACCCAGCACCCCAAGGCAAACATTGTGCTTTGCCATGCACTATGGTAAAACAATAGTTTCTGCATGAAAACGTGTTGGCATGGTGCAGTAGTATGCAGAAGCCTTAAATGCAACTGACTGGCTAGCTTTGATATTTGCAGTGCTTGTACAGTGAAGCACAGAATGGGAGAAGGGAAAGCAGAAAAGAGATGAGCTGATCAGTCTGCTGCTTATCCTTTCCATCTCCACCCTGCTACTGGCCAGTGCAAAACATTAGACTTGCTGCAAAATCTCAAATTGGATTTACAGAAACACCAAATCCTTTGCTAGTTCAAACACCTTCCTTATGTATATTTTATTTGTGTATTTAGCCATTCTGCAGGAGTTATTATAAAATAAATCAATTATAACTTGTATTTGAAACGCCAAGCACAGCAAGTTGCTTTTTGAGAATAGGTATGGTTGCTTTTGACACATAATTGTCACTGACATTTGAACACACCATGAGATGTGAGATTTTGCTGCAGGCATTTCATATCTGAAAAAAAATAAATGCAGGAAATATGTTACCTAAAGTAAACCTTTGCCTTGCTTATCTGGGGCAATACAACATGTTCTCTTTAATTGATGCAATAACAGTGGCACATAGTTTCCCTTCATGCCATTGCCGCTTTATTGAGCCAGGTAGCCAAGTGTAAGGTCCAATTCACGAAAAAGGAGTTTATCCAGAACTAGTGATGCTCCCCAGCCTCCGTGTGACAGCACTGGGGGCCAAAACACTATTGGTTAGGTACCAACACAAGATGGGAAAAGGGTGCAAGTCACATGCTCCTACATACACCTGGGGAGTTCTTTTTGCCCCCAGTACCAAAATAGAGTGAAAGAACAGGAAGTATTAAATAAAAGCTGCAGTATTGGGCTTCCTAGAAAAAGGTACAGGTTTGATTTAATCACAACCTAATTGATGAACCAATAAGGGGCCAGTCATCCATTCACCAATAACAAATAAAACAAAAATCACACCTTTACTGGCAATACCATACACATAAACAGATCTATGCTTTCATTGATGTAATATAAAAATATTGGCATATATCAGTAGAGAAAAAACAGCATTAAATGCAACCAATGAGAAAGCAGGCAATCTGAACCTCCAACTCATCCCCCACCCCCGAGGAGCCCTCAACTCTCTTAGCAAAATTCAAATCATTAGCAAACTGAAAATATCAAACATGGAACATATCAAGAAGGTAAAAATAAATGATGAGTTAGATGCAAGAACAATAAAGTACGACTCAAGCCAAGAACCATTTTCCTGCACTTCCACCTCACTACTGCCCCAGTGACATCTGTCAGAAAATAAGGGTAAACTATCACAGCATGGTTGCAGACAGCAATACATACCTGTAATGGTATATGCATGGAGTTAGGTTTAGGCAGTAGAATGAGTATACCGATTATTGGAATGGGGGATAATCTGATATAAACTGAATTATTCGATCCATGGTATTTTTTTTATAATTTATATAATTTAGGCAAAACATTAAAACTTCTTTCAACACATAAATTGGCAAGCAGAATAATTTGCATAAATGTATTGCAATGATTTATTTAGCTGGAAAAAAAATGGCGCAAGTTTGTAAAAACACCAGATGAACAGCCAATAATTCTGCAAACTCATAATGCCACATACTAATACGGCAACTCAGAAATTGCAAACAGGTTGTGAGTCCTAATGAAGTTGTAACTGCTGAAAACAGGAAACTTTGCTCTCCTTTTTTAAGGAGAGGAGGAGAAGGGTTCTGTAATCCAACATGGTAAAGGTAAACCAGGTCTACCCACGGTGTTTGGGATTTCAGTGCAGCGGAACGAATGTTGTTAGTCTAATACCAGAAGCTCATACAGTACATGTGTATGGAATATAAATATATATATCAATATATATATAAATATATAATATATAAAGTTTTGCCTCGTCACAGTCTTTAGAAACCAACCTACTGTAGATGTGTCAGAGGGTCTACTGCAAAGATGGTGATGGTGATGTTTTCAGAGGAAATATACCATATTCTACTCTCAAAGATGATGGCAAAACTCTAACATCCAAGCAAAATAATATTTTCAGATTAGGAAGGTCCTGCTGGTAAAACAAGTTGGCCCTTAATACCAATCGGTTGTTATATTTGCCCCTTTATACAGCCATGCATACTCCTGAACCTGAACTCCATAACCTGAAGCAAGTAAAGATCAGCTGAAGTTATCACCACCATATAAGTTTGCCACCCAAGCCCACATACGTGGATGGATTCCAATGATTTCCCATCCAGACTATTTGGAGGACCAACAGTGGGTCTTCCATGGTCAGGGCATTGACTCACAGATGGAAACTACTCGGGCCATTATTCACGTCGCTTATCCATGGTAGGATTATGAGCAATCAGGTCAATGACAAACCATCTGACCAGTTGGGCACAAAACCAGAAGCCGATTTCTGATTGTTTGCCAAAACTGTGAAAACATCGAAATTTGCTTCTATCTTTAGCTGAGAAATTTATATCTTTATGACTCAGACTTTTAGGAGATAAAAATACACAAAAAAAACCAACCAAATGTAAATGTTTTGTGTCTTGGTCATAAGAAAGTTTCCTTCAGTCACATGCTGCCCTAGATAATTATTTTTACTACCACTCACAAGGAGTTCTCAAGAGTTCGACACAGTGCGACTTGCCAGTGCTTCAGTTAAACTTGGAACTCCCAAACCAGTGCCGTGTGATATGCGGCACCTCGTTGTGATGTACTGAGCAGCCCACAAGAACCAGTTTGGTCCATTTGCTTTCAGAGCCAGATTGGCTAAACATATCTTCCCTTTAAGGACATCTACGCTGTGATAAATACCAATTGTACCATGATAGAGCATTATTTAAAATGTGGCTTGCCTTACTCTTGCTATCTTTACATAATTATCTGAAACAAGCATGCAGCAAGAGAAATAATTACTCTAAATGAGTATGCTTATTTTATTGGAAGACCAATAAGATCAGCACATTAACCAGGCCACTACCACTTTCTGAGGACAGGCCACCAATGGTAGGTGGCCTTTAAAGAAACTTAAATGGGTAAGGATTGAGAAGGAATGGCCACCCATCAGTGGTAAAACTTTCATCCCCTGAAAACCTTTTAAAAATGAAGCACTCCTTGTAATGCACTTTAAATGCAACCAGAAATGAAAATGTTGAGCATAAATACTAATGTGTCCATAGAGCAACCAAAGTAAAATCAGATGGCTCCTGATTGGTGGCCTCCACTATTTTGTTTTAGATCATTCCACACGTATTTGGATCATATCACATTGGGTAAATCAAGTGTTTTGTTTTCATAACTTCCTTGTATCTGTCAACACATTGGATTACAAATATGGAATTCATGCTTTTTCTAATAAAAAGTGTTTAAGATAAGCCATCACTCGCCTGTGTGTGTTCTTCCGTTTTCTTAGCTCTCCCAGTCATGGAGCGATGCGTCCTAACTTTTTTTTTCCATTGTGGAAATGTTCCCGCTTGAGTTAGCGTTGCACAAAACAAAATTTGAGATGGATGGATCAGTTGTTGATATTCAAAATGATGTGCGGCTTCCATCTGCTAAGCAATTAATATTCTTCCTACACATTCTACAAGTTTCCAAAACACAAAGCTGCTGATCCGTGAATGTTGGAGAAAAAAGAAATAAAAAGTTATAAGTAATTACCACTAGAAAAACAATATGGCAGGGTATAACAGATACCAGGGAGGGGAGCAACACCATGGTGGGATTGGTGTCCAGGTAGAAAGTGATTGACCGCCTCTTGAGGAAGGAGTCGGGGAAGTCTTTTATTGAATTGATGAATTTTTAGTCTCTAGGTGACTAAATCTTTGAGATCTCTGCACAACTATTGTATTGCTTAGGAGCAGCTTATAACGTCCTTGTGAGTTGCTGGGTTTCTACACCTGCTGTGCCCATTATGATTGGTTCCCGCTATTACTGCAAAATAAAAATACTTATCCTGTACTGTTAGCGGAATTAAACCAAATTTATTTGATTTGTATAATCGTTATTGGAGAGTTCCCAGTGCTATAGACCCAATATGATGTTCTCCCACCAACTCTACACCGAGATTCCAGGTCTGCACAGTGTCTATACTCATTACAATGGACTCCTACATTTCCTGTGCTGACTTCTTTGGTCTGCACACATGCTGTACCCAATATAAAGAATTACCACCATCTCTGTGTGCCCATTATAAGTGGCTCCCACTATCCCTGTACTGAGGTCATTGGTCTGCACACCTACTGAGCCCATTATGAGAATTTCTCACCATTCATGGGGCAAGTTTCAAGACTTGCACATCTGCCCTGCCCATTATGAGGAGTTACCACCATCCCTGGACCTAGTTCCTGTCTCTGTACACTTGCTGTGCTTATTATCAGGGGATTCCACTATCCCAGCAAAATGTCCCTGGGTCTATCTGTTGGTCTGCACACCTGCTGTGCCCAATATGATGGTCTCATATCATTCCTGCTGCTTTTTATCAGGGTTGGACACAATGGCCCTGATATATAAAAGCTCTCCAATACTGGAGAATGGGTGAACTTGGGTGATCCAGCAAACCTCAAATGCATCTGGCCCAGTATTCAAAACCTTTGCCAAAAAATGGCAAATACCTTTTAAAAGATCATTTCCATTTTTGCTGGATGACCCATGTTCTCCACTGATAGTCGTATCTTCTCCAGTCTTGGAGAGCTTTATTGGGTCAAGCCTACTGTTGGACCCCTTGTTGGGTGGAATGACACTTTAAGACGTGAGCAGAGAAATCATTGACCTGTTCTTCATCTGGACAGCAGGATACAAATATATTTCAATATATATATGTCATTTCTAAGTAAGGCTTGAGGAGCAAGACGAACAAATTAGAGTTAGGTTCAGACAAATGGAGCTGGATAAATCCCTAACCATGCTACAGTAGGAATGATCCATGCAGACAAGAGTTAACTCTGAATCAAACTCCTCATTGGGGAAAAAAAATTCACTCCCAAGTCTTCTCTCACAATCTACAAAAAATGGGGATGAGCTCATTGGCTTATATTGTCCAAACTCTGCCATGGTAACGAAACGAGGCGCGGGCCCAAACAGAGCTCCCTCCTCCTGGGGTTTGGGGCAGGAAGTTTCAAATGTGGAGTTACTTTCAAGGATTTAAATCTTTCAATCTGCCCTTTATATTCTCTAGCACAATACTACATTATAGAACAAAACAGACCTAGGTACTACATAACACTACTATGTCTGGCTCCAGTTGTTCTGTAGTGATGATGTGTGATGATCCCTACCAATCAAACAGAATTCTGAATTGTGATCACATCATTAGTGCAATAAGTTGGACTTTTT
The DNA here is from genome assembly GCF_032062135.1 of Pyxicephalus adspersus. Lineage (NCBI taxonomy): Eukaryota > Metazoa > Chordata > Amphibia > Anura > Pyxicephalidae > Pyxicephalus > Pyxicephalus adspersus. The sequence continues at coordinate 7,652,851 of NC_092860.1, read as the reverse complement.
ATTAATTTATGCATCAATTTTGGGATCCCTGTCCTAAAAAAAGTCTTGGCAGGCATCATCATTATCTTACTAGAACTCTATTAATTATAATATACCATGATTTTCAAAGAACAACTTGAAACAGCTGAACACTGAAAACTCTTAAGGGTGGGCTCACATGTTCATATATGTCCCGATTATTGAACCTTCACTGAAACGTGTAAAATCTACATCCAACCAAGCATTACCAACCAGTTTTCTGCACATTGATTGGTTATGAAGTGAGTCAGCATTTTGGTAAATCTCTGATGCACATCCAGCAACCAATCACTTGCTGACTTTCCAATCGGATCATTTTCAAAGGAAAAGGGCAGAATATTGCACACATAGGTGCAATGTTTTGGGGCATTTAACCGATTGCTTTCTGATTGGATCTGTTGGTCAAGTGCAGAATTTATGGAATCTTTGTTGTTCTGCGGTCTGTTTCAAAGAATTCTTATTCAGACTTTGTCTTGCTCCTCATTTCTATAATCTTCACATATGTGAAGTTACCCATTCTGAGAAGTCAAGCCACCAGTGACAAGTTCCAGCAATACTCCACCCCTGCGCTACAGAGCTCCAATACAGTGCGTTGTCACCGGGGATGAGCCTCAGGCATTCTCGCAAAACTTTCCTCGAACTTCAGATGGTTTAGCGAAATTTCGGCTAACTGATTTCACAAAACCATCGGAAGATCTAAGAAATTTTAACAGGAGGATTTGCAAGGAATCCTCCTGTTTGCGATCCCTGGGGCACTAGAGGTTAATAACCTTTAATGCCGGGAATATTCTCAATGAATGCGCCCGCCTTGGCGGCATTTATTGAGAAGATTTGTGATTCCCAGCACAAGTGCCGCGGATCGCACACTTAAAATACATTTTTTTTTTCAATTCGACTTCGATCGGCAAATTCACACCGGCCGTTCTCGCTTAAAATTCAGTAAGCAAAAACGGCTGAATTCGCATCTAGATTGAGTTTTAAAAACTCGCTCACTCATCTCTAGTTGTCACCCTGCAGAATCACCAGATGCCAGTGAATAAAGAAAACAAATGCCACCCCCACATCCAAAAGACCAAGAAGCTGCAATAAATAACATTTTTGTCTTTGGGTTTAGATTCACTTTAAGAAATCCTTCAGCTCAGAGATTTTGCCTACAAATATCTCCAGGACTTTGGTCTGGTGGGGGATCTGACTGCATCCCAGTTATACACTTGGTGCTCATGCCTCACCTCGGGATGAATCCTGTCACAACGGCCTACAGAGGCGGAAGCAAAATGAGTAAATCGTAATGACGCTGCTGTCTTTTGTAGGCCGATCTCCCAACAATAACTGCTAGGGCTGCTGGGGATGGCTGCAGGAAGAGAAGTGACATTCCCAGCTCTAAAGTCCAAAGCCATTGCAGGGTGCAGCCGCTGTGTAATTAATTCATCAAAATGGAGTGGGAGCTGCGTTGTCACCCCGACACTCAGGCTTCTGGTGGGGACTACAAGTGGAAGTTCCTGGGTCTGTATACCTGCTGTGCCAATTATGAAGGGCTTCCACTATCCCTGCACCAAAACCCCTGGTCTGCACACCCGCTGTGCCCATGATGGTTGGCTCCTCTACCTCTGCACCGACTTCCAGGCTCTGTACACCTGCTGTGCCCATTATAAGGGGTTCCCCCATACCTGCACTGAGTTCCTGCATCTATAGTACTGCTAGGCCCATTATGAGGAATCCCCCATACCTGCACAGAGTTCCTATTTGGCAATTTTTTTCAATCCTGAACCCGATCTATTCCCAGTTTGGATGACAAAGATTCACCCATGAGAGTCTATCTTCTCCATCCTGGAGAGCTTTGATTAATCAGCCCATTGTGTTTGGCAAAATCAATCATCTGAATGGGCAGCCCAATGCCTAGAAATGGAACGCATGTGGCACATTTAGGACCATAATGCACAGCAATGCAAGAAGTGTTCAGGAAGTTATTAAGAAAAAATTAGTACACCAAAGCAGATCTTTCACACATTTTGGAATGAGCCCTATAGCTCTCCAATAAAACTGTTACAGTCGGGTGTGTCACGGAATGAATCAATACTCGGGATGCCACACCTGTGAATAATCAGAGATAATGATAAGCGGTGTTGTGCTGCCAGCACCGGGCCGCGGCGCCGTATCTGCTGCAAAGATAAAAGGCGGAATCACAGCTTGCTAACAAACACATCAACATTTGCTGCAAACCGGTTCCCAAGAAATCATTAAAATGAAATTATGTGAGATAAATGTCTTCCATAATGGCTCACATGCGGCACAATGAGGGGACCCCGTCCGTCTGTCTGCAAGGGCCAAAAATAATAATTTCTAAAGATACATTTTGGGAGCAAAATTGGGGGCTCTGATCGCCGGGTTGCACACGCTATAGCAAGGGGACAAAACATTTATCGGGAGTTATTAACTGTCAATAGAAAACACAATTCCGTTTGTTAAAAAACTTCTAGGGATCTGTTTATCAAGCAGTGAATCTGGCATTAATGGAAACATTCCCCGGTGAAGAATTAATTACTGCCATTAAAACACATGGACCTGGAAGATTCTCCACCAAGGAATGTTTTAATCAATTTCGGATTCATTGCTTTATACCTGGACCTCAATCAATTTAGAAATTCTCTCTCATGTTTGATTGCCATATCAGCCACCAGTGTATATAGGACCCCAGTAGGTTTGACCTTCCAGGCACCAGATGTCTGCACATGTGCGAGATTTGGTGCCACGCGTCGGTGGAGATCGCTGCAAAGAAACAAAAAGTAGACAGCCAGGTCCTGAGGACATCGGAAGTGTAGTAGTGCAGGGCCTAGAGTTGTTATTGATTTTTAAATGAGAAATAATGGTGAAAATGATCAAATAATAAACAAGTGAATAGCACAGTGAATATTCCATCACCAGCACTGATTTACATTCATCATATTATTAATCAGAAATCCCCTCGGGGGTACGATCACATAGTATATGCCTAGCAGAGTCTGCATTGTATTGCTCAGTGTAAGAATTATTTCTCACGTGTCGTCATTCTGTGGTTGTCATTGTGTTTTGCAATATATAACTGTCCCTGTGTGGAGTCCCTGCCGACACGCAGCAGTCACATCCTGAGTCCCTACGCCCAGCCGTGTGAGCAGCGCGAGGTCAGATGAGGAAGCAGCGATGGCTCTGCACCCGACCTCTACAAGTGGTGGGCAGCAGGGTGGCTCAGTGGTTAGCACTCTGGCCTTGGCAGCGCTGGGTCCCAGGTTCAAATCTCAGCCAGGACCCCATCTGCATGGAGTTTGCAGGATCTCCCTGTGTCTGTGTGGGTTTCCTCCCACAAGTTAGGTTAATTGGCTTCCCCCTAAAAATGACCATGGTAGGGACGTTAGATTGTGAGCCCCTGAGGGACAGCTAATGACATGACCTTGTACAACGCCACGTAATTTGTAGGCGCTATATAAATACTGTATAATAAAAAAGACACAAAATAAATACTTTTCTATCTTTTAGGCATCATGGAAATTCTAAGGCCCTCATGGAGGTAAATGGGGGCCAGCTGGCATGAAGCAAATGGGAGCTTTTCTAGGAGGGGTGCATAGAGCCCCGGAGTTGGCTTTAAGGTACGTACACACGTCAGATGATTGTCATCGGAGATGAATGGCTGTGCTCATCATGGATGAAAATCTGGTATGTGTACAGCAGTCCCCCAATGTTGTTCATCAATCTGCTGTGCATTATGTTCATCCTTCTCCTTCTTCTTTCCATATATCACAATGGTTCTATGTGTGTCCCAGCGACCCTCAGATGACATCTATCTGATTTCTCTGTGACTTGTTGCATATTTCAGACCTTTTAACAAAAATCTTCCCATGCAAACCTATGACTTATCATTCTTTGCATGTAAAAAGCTCCCATGCTTCTTCCAGTGTTCCATAAAAGGTTATGTAAGGGTGTGCTGGGCCAGCACTGACAGCAATTAGACCCTCTCTGAATAGGAGAGCGCTATGACGTGCAAGGAAGGGGCTATGCTGGGGAATTGACTCTTCCTGGAGTAGTCAAATTTTTGGCACATTCAGAGGCAAACTGCAAGTGAGTGAAAAAATCATTTCCAGAAAAGAAAAAACCCTGGAAGTCAGGATTTAATATATTTCACTTTTCTGTGCTGCTACCTGGGAATTGGCAAGTTGGTGCCAAGGTCGCTTTATATATGTTTGTATAAGAATTCATTTCATTTGTGTGTTCTACATCCATCGTTTAAAAACTATTCAGAAATATTCCACAACTTTACAGAAAATGTCCTTATTGTACAATAAACCAAAAAAGGGAAAAAATGAAGCGGGGAGATGGGGGAATCTAACACCAAAAGAGGAATAATTGAGCAATAAATAGCATGAAACCCCAGCTACCCACAAAACAATGACTTCATTTTTGCTGATTTTTTTTATTATAAAATCTAAATATTTTTTCTTTTTTTTTTCCTTTTTGAATGCCCTAAATATATTTATAGCATGGGTGGAGTAGAGAAGAATTATTGCCATTGTCTGGGACAATGGAAGACATTAATCTCCCCAGAGGTGACCCAGGGACCCCATGATCATATGATAAGAGATACAAAACTTTATAGCAATCATCACAAATACAAGAGAAATCTTCCTACACTTTCATTGGCCTTCTAGAAAAGTTTGCTTCTCCAGTTCTGCCTGCACCCTGCAACCCCAAAGCCTTTTTGCACAAATCACATGACCAGTCCCAATTTTAAATGCTCTAAATGTAACTGCTCGTGACGTTCTATTGGCTGTCCAATGAAGGGATCCTTCTAGGTTTTGAATAGGAGACCTAAACCTCATACAGATGCCTGCTCCATTTCTTTGTAGTTCTCTTCATTGGCTTCCATTTCACCTGAGAATCAAATTCATCTCCTGTGCTTTGCCTTCCAATCCCTCCACAGTTATTGTCCCACTTACCTTTCTGACCTGATAGAAAAATACTCCCCCAGCCGCTCTCTCCGCTCCTCCACTGACCTACTAATGACTTCCTCACTCATAACCTCATCACACGCACGGCTCCAAGACTTTTCTAGAGCTGCCCCGACTCTCTGGAATGGTCTTCTTTGTCCTTTTCGGCTTGCTCCTATTTTAATTTAAAAAAACCCTCAAAACTCATTTTTTCACCCTCACCTACCCATCTTCTTCTGTATCTTAAACCCTCACTACTTCCCACCATTCCATATCCCCCTCCTATTATGTGATACTTCCCCCTCCTCCTAGATTGTAAGCTCTTCGGGGCAGGCTCCTCTCCTCCTCCTGTGTCACTGTCTGAATTCGTCCGTCATTTGCAACCCTTATTTAATGTACAGCTCTGCATATTATGTTGGCGCTATATGAGTACTGTTTAATAATAACAATGTCTGATGAATGTCAGAGGATTGTTGCTGGAATTTATCTTTGTAATCCTTTCCAGTGACAGATAAAGGAATGAGCGATGTACACACAGCTCTGTTCTCTTCTATGAAGAGGGGAGGGGGGAGGACAAGCAAGCGGCACCCCACTGTGCTCCTCTCTATACCAGTGAACAATGGTGAGTCCCCATTGGTCATTCATCAATCCGCTATGGCATATTGATGAATCTGAACAGAGTCAGGCCCGAGATGAGCACGACTTTTCACCTTGGATGAGATGCGTACAGGGACATCAATGCAGCAGGACTGTCGGGGTCCTCTGTTGTGGGCACTGCAGCGTTGGTTCAGCCAGGTTCCCCTGCACCTGGAATTAGAACTCTAAGGGGACTGAGTGGCAGCTTTAGGGGAGTATACAGAAAAAATACACCAGATCCATTATGGGGTTAATGATTTGCCCTGTGATAGGCATTTAATAACCAATAAATATCCGTTTCAAGCTTCCCCCAGATAACTCAGCGTGCGTCGTCACAAATTATACTCCCTGAAATGTTTGCTGGGTCTGAGCTAAACAAAATAATTGTGTCATTCTGGTGCTGACATTAATAACAGTTATTTCTGCCAAACAATTAAAGCTCGCAGATCCTGGAACTTTCTAAAGCGCCGCTGAGACAAAACAACCGACACAGAAATAACATCCTCCAGAATGCCAACGCTAAATTGTGGATGCCATTGTATAGTGAGGGCCGGTGCGGGTGCAGCTGGGCACCACACACATTGGTTTCATGTATAATCTATAGTTTGGAAGGCATTGCTTCCTATACTTCTGTCTGTGCCCCCCATGGGGAGATGCCGCGCCGCCCCCCCCCCCTCCTCTGGTGACCACTGTCAAAGTGATAAGAAATCCAAAACTTTGCAGTGGTCACCACAGCGGGAATAGAAGGGAAATCTTCTATTTGGGGAAAACTAGCAGGAGACTTCTTTATAGAAGCATTTACTCACCCTTCCTGTTCCTGTGTCTTTAGGAAAGGAAATGAATGCAAATTTCCCTAATAATAATAAAAAGTCCGGACTAGAGATCTAACCATTCCCTTCTCAATCCAAAACTAAACTTATGAGCTGCAGCTTATCAGGATCTTCAGTACTGCTCAGTGATTAGGTAACTTTGCAGCTGAATGGCAACAAACAAACGTCCTCATATATATTTGTATTATTACAGCCCTATTGGGAGAATTTATTGCTAAATGAAGCAAAGTGCCAGCCAACCAGGATCACTTATTTATGGATGGAGCTCAGTAGGGTTGGAACCTCTCTTAAAGTTTTACTGCTGCGTGTGACCCCATTGACGAGATTCACCCTCACTTCTTGACTTAAATAGGGGCACACAAATAAATAAATGCAATGCCTGCCAATGGTTTATGCAATTTGCAACTTTCCACTTTGCTCAGAGGAATAGGAAGTGAGAGAAAATCTCGATCATGGGGTCACAGACAGAAAACCCCAGATAAACTTTTTTTAATAAAAGGGAAAAAAATTAAAAGAAAAAGAATTTAGACTTTTTTACTTGAACAATCAAACAATTGATTACGAATTATGAACAATTACAAATGATGGTCACATATCTATAACAGTTATTCACAACCAAGGGGAACCATTGAAATACCTTTCATGTCTTCAGGGAGTCCCTGCTATAACTATTATATCCTCGGCTCAGTGTATATTATAATATAATAATAAAATAATAAGTGTATAATATGTATATATTCAGCAGCTTCTTATATTGCTGGTTATTGGGAATAATGTCATCCTCACAGATAGCCAAAATGATCATTGGGGTCACTTATACTGAGTCACAAATTACTCATCGTCCAAGAAACCCCCAGCAACCCCTGGAGGGACCCCGGGGCTCCACAACTTCCCACTGATGTATATTGTGTATATTTAGCTCCATGTGGCATCCTTATGGTGAAAGGAAGGGGGTTGACTGCACTTTGCTAGTGATGGTATTAGACCCCAGATTTGCAAATTGGCTGCTCTCCTACAACCCGGGTAAAAGTATTGATAATGAAATATTTGCATTTAGTAAATTCAGAAATCCCACCAGACCTGGTCCTATAATTTGTATGTTCGTCCTTTCCAGTCTATTAGATAGGCAGCCCAATGGCAAACTCAAGAAGTTTATCTATTTGAGAATGCTGCTGGTAGATTCTAGGCAGTGGCTTAGGCTACGCATACATGTTAGAAAGATGCATGGATGAGCGCTGTACATACATCACCATTCTGCTCTATGGAGAGGGGAGGGGGGAGAAAGATGGAGTGGCACCTTAAATGTTATAGACATTAGAATTCAATCATTGAAAATAATCTTTTGTGATCATTTCCAATGGCAGGAAAATAAATGTAGACACATCACTTTTCTGTCCTATGGAGAGGAGGACAAGCGATACCCCTCTGTGCTCTCCTCCATAGGATGACAGTGATCTTTGCTATCAATATTATATATTATATTTGATCCTTGATCAATATTCAATAATCCATCGGAGTAGATTATTGATTAACAGCATCGGTCAGCAGCTGTAACACGCTGGATTTTACATCCAAGGGCAGCACAACCGTTCGTCTCGGGTGACAATCATCTAGCATGAGTACTTTACAAGCCAAGGGTAAGGGCAATTTTTGGCATGTGAATATAAACTCACACACAAGGAGATCATACAAATGTCATGCATACAAAACAGAAAAAAAAACTTTAAAAATAGATTTTGGCTGCAGAACACCTTTAAGGCTAAAGGCAACTAAAATATCTATTCTTAGGTATTTGCTGGAAAATTCAATTTCATGCTGGATTTTTGCACCTCAATCAATAAAATCTCAAAACAAACCAAAGATTTAAATTATTGCGGTTCTTATTTTTCTCTGACACTCTTCCAACACCCTAAATGACTTTGTCTTACTCATAACCCGATAGTTTAGCACAACGCTACAATATCTCTACCTGGTGCTTAGCAGCAGATGAAACCATTCCACACATATAATAATAAAATTATTATAAAATAATAATGTGTATATGACTGATGAGAGGTAAATATATCCTGCAAACCATACATTAGGATTCACAAGCAGAATGAATGTGCCAGTAACGTCCTGTAAATAACAGACACATAAACTTGTAAATGAGTAATAATGTCATCATCCCAGGAATTTGTTGGGACACTTATTTCATCTTATTATGTGCAAGATTGTTATAACAAATTGCACCAATGTAATGATCTCCTTCTCAAATCATCCAGGCATGATAATAACACACCTCTGCTAAAATGTTCACAGATAATGCCTGAGTTATATCAGCCTGACACTGTTATGCTGCATACACACGTGCAATCATTTTCATTGGAAAGGATCTTTCACGACAAAAGACTGAACGATGTATGAACAAGGGCTCTACATACTGCGCCATTCTGTCCTATGGAGATGGGAGGGGGAGAACAATATAACGGCACCCCGCTGTGCACGCTCCCCTTCACTTTCACTATGATCAGTTTTGAATTCGCCAGGACGGATCCATATTCGACAAGCGCTGTACACACACCAAATTCTCGAACAACAATCATCTGACGTGTGTACATAGCCTTACTTGATACAAAAGCCAATGGTGAAATCTGATTACTGGGAGTGATGAGACTGGGAAAATGTTTCCTCCTACCTGCAGCATACTGATTACATCATCTTAGACTGGACTGCAGCATAAAGATGCCTTTTTATTAAAAACTTCAAAATAACCCTGCAACAAGCCTTGATAATAATACAACACATGGCCAAAAGCCAAGGTGCGCCTTCTGAGCATTGCTATTGGTCACTGATGCCAAATCATCAAAAGTACTAATACAAAGCATTTGGTGGCAGGATAATGAAAGTCTGTTAAGGGAAATGCGGAGAATTGCACATGACTTTAGTAGCTTTTATCTATGGATCTACTGATGATAATGACATTCAGGTTGGCACTTGGATTGCTTCTGCTTATATCTGTTGTGTATAGTTTGTGGCAGGTGCAAAGTTTGCCAAAAGATTCCCCCATAACTACATCACCTAACCGTCCATGTCTATGGCTACGGAGAACACACAGCAGGACATCAGCATGGTGGTTTAGAGGTTAGCACTCCGGCCTTGGCAGCATGAGGTCCCAGATTCTAGTCCAGGCCAGGACACTATCTGCATGGAGTTTGCAGGTTCTCCCGGTGTTTGCGTGGGTTTCCTCCCACATTCCAAAAACATGCAGTTAGGTTAATTGGCATATGCCTATGGGAGGGACAGATAGTGACATGATTATGAATTGTGTAATATGATACTATCATAAATATATATAACTATATAAACACTGAATAAAAATAATTCAAATACACCTAAAAAACAAGCATGACCAACTAATTTCCCCCCATATAATCACTTAGAGATGATGTTTCCCAATAGTGAACCTCCATTCATGCTTCCTTCATTGAATATGTGCTCGGCCTACAGAGGAACATAAACACATTTTATATCTTTGAGCATCAGCAGAGCAATCTCAAAAAGACCAATCCATTTACAAGAATTGTCCAAGCTTGGTTATTCCAGTCCTGGAAGCTGGCCCAGAGGTGTCTAGCTGTTACTCATCCCCTCTTCTCAGCAGACATTAACATATATGGCGAGACCACAATTATGGCCGAAGCCGTCTATGAAAACTTCAGGAGTGAACATCTGTCCTCGGCCTGAGATCTATGACCACAAACACCATAGGAATGTCAGATGTGTGGCGGAAGACATGTAACGGCAAAGCAGAATGCTGCACTGTGAGGGTGCTGCCAGGCATGATGAAGGATTTTACATGGCAGATTCTGGTGTGGGACTGGACGGGTCGGATCAGATAGTGTTTGGCCAGTTCTTGTTTTTTTTACCCAAGCACAGGGACTGTATGCAGAAAGTAAATCCATTCATACATAACAGAAGCAGAAATGCTCATGGAACTCAAGTGCTTCTGTCTGAAGTCACACCAAGAAACACATGACAAGTCATAATATTACACTCAACACTTCTCTGTTGTTCAAGTAAATATAAAACCATAACTTTTAGTTTTGTGTAAAGTAATGAATAAAAAAAATCACAATCACGTTACTTGATTTTGCTCATTTTTTCTCAAAACACAAAAAAAAAAAAAAAAATCTTTTTTCTGCCACAAGAACCACATTGGAAGCTTTTCTTTCTAACCTTGTTCCAGTGGTAATAAACTATAGATCAGCCATTCTCAACCAGGGTTATCGAGAATCCCAAGGTTCCTTCAGAGGTTTCCAAGGGTTCCTTGCATTGCAGCTGATTGTTCCCCTATTTAATGATCCCTGCATAATTTTGGGGCCAATACCACATGAAAGAGCCAGCAGCAGGAAACCAATGGTCTACTTAGTGGTTTTAAAGTGAAGTGGGCATTTTTCTAACTATCCGACATATTGGATATAGCAAGGATTCCTTTGCAGCAGGAAAATATTTAAAGGGTTCCTTAAGGGCAAGAAGGTTGAGAAAAGCTGCTCCAAATTTCACGAAAACATTATAATTTGTGATCATCTGTGTGTCCGCATGTGAAGTTCCTTGAAATTGTTGATGATCTGCCATTTTGGATGACGGTCTATAAACGGCTGCTGTTCTTACACTATTGAGTCTCATGCATGTGCTGCCTTCTACATAGTGAGCTGTACAATCATTATCCAAAACCATCACCCCATGGGAACGAGTAGGAAATAAACTTTGGGACAACAGCAACTGCCAGTAAACACTTTGTATTAGTTGCAATAGGATTGATGGACGATGAATCTCCCCAATGTGGACATAGCAATGATATCCAAACATGGGTTACAACCCTTTTAATTTATCCAAAATAGAAGAAAACATTTTGGCTTTAGAAACACAATTTTAGCTACAACAGTCATTAAAGGCTCACGTTTTGACTAAAATTAGCGGATTTAAGTAGTTCTTCCCCTTAACAATGAATTTTACTAAATGCATACCCATTATTGTGCACAATGCTATGAAATACAATTGTCCAATGCAGCAAGTGTTGTACATGCTGTATATTCAAGGCATGATAAATGACAGCACACAGCAGTGGTATAGTGCATTTCGAATGTCATTACAATGAATGTCGACCCAGCACACCAAGGAATGCGCTGCATTATCACACATGTTGTCGTATTAAAGTGAATGAAGCCTTAATTTCTTTAGCACACTCTCCCTGCCAGCCAGCACCCTATGAGCGAGTTTTCAATTGAGAAGGTAAATAAATCAGCCCAGTCCCTAATCACAAAACAACTTCCACTGGTCACAGGCATGATACCATATCTCATTCCACCCATTGCCATATTATGAACACATTCATTATGGCTGTTTGCACAACAATCTTTGAGTAATTTCAAATACAAGAATAACCTAACAGTGCCAGCCAACCTAGCACTGACTAGTTTTATTATAAAGTATATAAACAGTTCAAAAGAAAGAAAAGAGAGGGGTTCAAGGCTGCTTGTGAAGTATTATATTTAGCAAGGCTTTTACACAGGTGAAGTTCCACATTATCATTATTATTAAACAGGATTTTTATAGCGCCAGCATATTGCGCAGCGCTGTACATTAAATAGGGGTTGCAAATGACAGACTAATACAGACAGTGATACAAGAGGAGAGGATTTGTGTGTGTCCATCTCCCATTGTGAAATCATGGGATGGATACTACTGGACTAGACATGAAACACCTATACTAAGTATTAGAATGCAGTATATATGTTCCCCCACCTACTAGATTGTAAGCTCTTCGGGGCAGGGTCCTCTCCTTCTGTATCACTGTCTGTATTAGTCTGTCATTTGCAATCCCTATTTCATGTACAGCGCTGCGTAATATGTTGGTGCTATATAAATCCTGTTTATTATTAATAATAATAATAATAATAATAATAATATTAATATGTTCAGAAGTACTTCTCATTACCCAATGCGTTTCGCCTCATAGGCTTCCTCAGGGGTATGTACCAGACTTATACGCTTTTTTAGTAGTGTGATATGCTGAAAGCTATGGCAGTGTAGTATATGATGATACTATTGGTGTATAGTCCCATTTGCTAAAGGAATATGTTATGTAGAGAGCTGGTAGACTGAAAGTTATGTTGGTGACTTAGAAACTGAGGCGTTTAAGGTACGATCCAAATGGTGAGAGGGAGAAGGTCAGCATTACTGCTTGATAGGACCATCAAAATGATACTTAGCTGAGTAAGCAGAAAGGTAAATTTCTCTCAGTTTTATTGTAACCATAAATTGATTAAGACCATCCTGCTGGTTGCTTTAACACACGTTATTGTATATTCAAAAGCAGGAAAACTGCAAAACTCAAAAAATGCCACGTGCATGCCTGCATAATATTAACCATATGTGTTACAATCTGATTGCACCAGCAGCTACAGCATGTGGTGAGCCAGGGCTGCCATCAGAAATGTCTGGGCCCAATAATAGATAAACTTCCCTTTTGTTTAAAAGTTCCAACATTGCAAAAGTTAGGCTCGTTTTATTGGAGCCTGTTTAGAAGTACCCCTTGTCCCCACCTGATGGTGACCCTGGGGTGAGTGACAGAAGCGCTGGAATGGTGGTAGGTTCTTAGCATGACATGGTACGGTTCATATGCACAGTGTAACATATCTACTCCCAAAGCCTACTTGAATAAATAATTTGCTCAAACAGTGTAAATGCTTTACTTTTTATTAAAATAACATTTGTTTTTTCATCTTTTGCTGCATTCCAGCGCTGCCAATTTTTTGCAACCACTTCCTGTCCACATAACACTTAGTAATGTTTGCATGGCATTTCTCAGGGCAGGTCTCATGGTGACAACAGTGGATCATGTAAAATACTGTTTTAAACAAAATGGGGCACTGAGTTAATCTTAAGCAATGCACATCAATGCACAATGTACATCATTGAAGCTCCCTGCCATTTTGTTTATTGAGCCAATGAACAACTGTGCAATATGCCCAATGCTGAAACCAGACCTGTTTGTAATGTTTGCTCAGCTCATCAATACCAGACATTGCAGGGAACATAGATAAAGCATTGTCACCCATAGCAGGTGCCTGGATGTGGCAGGATCATCAGATATGGAAATCTGCACACTGACAATACTGAACATGCCGTATAAAAGACTTTGCTGATCAGGTTTACATAAAACATTTATTATCAGAGAAATCTCTCATTATTACTCTGCTAGACCTATTGAAATACCTTTAAGTGATAATAATTTAATCAGAGACAGCAATTTGATCACATTCATTAATACATTTCAATTTTATTGAGTGAAACTAGTCACTAATGTTCTTCATACAATGGCCCCCTGCTGTGAGGACAATGGGGCTTTGATGTGACAACTCTGCCTATTGTCACAGGTAAAGCCATTTGTCTGTCTGCACTGTCACCTCCAGCAGCCAGGGGGGCGTGTCAGTCCCCGGGAATAAAGGCGGGCTTTGGGCGTGGTCTAAAATATTTACCCGCGCAGTTCACGCTAGAAAGCAAAGGGAGAAGGCGTGTCATTCCCGGGCAAGGGGGCGTGGTAGGCATACATTTGCCTGCGCTGTCCTATCCAGTAGGCTAAAGCCAGGGGGCGTGTCGGTCCCGGGAATAGAGGCGTGGCTTGTATTGTGCTGCAGATCTTTATGTGGCTGCACCGAGTCACACGTTAGGAAATCTGCGGGGAGGGCTGGATGGTGAAACTGCTGAGCTCTGCCTTCACTTCTCAACATTTCTTTGGACTGCTGTGTGGATTAGGAGAGTTAACACAGTGAGTAGAAACTGATCCCACATTTTAATGTATTTCAGGTCTTTATGGATTTATATTCTATGAGTCTCAGTCACTGGGTTTGGCTGGATCCAGCGAGCTCTTCGTAAGAAAACATAATACATGGCAAATGCTTTGCAACAATGCCCCTGCTTGGTAATCATTCCATGCATGCAATGCCCAGGGGTGGAGGAATGGTAATGGGGCCCCTGCCAAGTCCCAGGGAGTTCAGCACTGCAGTGGTTACAGAACAGAGGCACCGCCTGCTCTCTTTCCCCCTCTTATTGCCTCTTCGCTGAGGTCCCTCTGTTTTCAAATAGGGACACAAAGGCCTGTGAGTGCTGCGCATTGTTTGGGGGGGAAGGGGGTGGTCCATGTACTGAGCCTGAAGGGTCTTTGTGATGGCCATTCCATCTTATCTCATCCTTGTTTGCTGTTCTGGGATTGATCCTGGACAGATTGCTTCCTTGCTTGTCACCAGAAGGTTAAAGTTCCTATAATAGTCACATTAAATGACAGGCCAGGGCTGAAGTGCAAACAGAAGCAAATTCAGGTACAGAGCTGAGCAGATGCAGATTTTTCTTGTTTTTGAATCCAGGATGGCGATTAGGACCACACACACTGCAATTATTTACAAGCAGATCAGCCGATTCATTCACAATTGTCAAACTAAAGTTTGTTGCAGTGGCAGAAGCTTTTTTTCCTTTTTAAGGGCCAGTGTGTTAAAGTTTAAAAGTTTGTTGGGGGGAAAAGTGTTGAGTGATCCTTTAATTCCTGGCAGGGGATGATTCAATCTCTTGTCTGAAAGTGTAACATATATAGATCACAATGCACGTATGCCATTAGAAAAGTTAATGATTGTTGGCACAAAAATAGCATCAGTTAATGGGTGCCACCTATATGATGGATATCAGTGCAAAGATGAAACACATAAAGGAATTTTTAGGAGTAACATTTGCTTGAAGCATGTTTTAATCTAAGAACCAAGATGAAATATATTGCAGTTAACCTTTACTTGTGCTGTGGTGGTTGCATTGGTTTTCCTTTTTTCCACTAGATGATCCTGCCAGTAATATACTTCCTGCCCTAGGGTGACAACGTTCATTGTATTGTACTTATGGATGAGCAGCAGTCACACTAGGTCTGATTCTTTTTCTGTAAGGCCAATGGGAGGAATTTTGTAGTCCTCAGAAATGAACAATGTACATACAATGTATAAACAAAAAAGAACAATGGAACTGATAGAGTTCTGCGAAGGCAAGGAGCACAAGAAGTTCTCCTAGCAGATATCAAACTTTTATTGGTTTATTCAACAAACCAAAATGGACCCATTATTTTTTTTATAATATTGAAAGTTAAAATCAAATTCAATCATGAGTGAACTCTACTCCTGTAAATTGTATCTCAGCATTGTGATATAATATACATCTTTTGGCATTGTAAAAGCCGGATCTGCTGGAATGATTCATGAAAATGGCAATTGATCTCATGACTTTGCACTGTGCCAGTCAGTGTTGGATGATATTAAACAGAGCCCAGATTGGAGGGACTGAAATCAAGTGCCAGAAGCGGTTTGATTTGAGAATCCAACACTGAGTTCAATCGATTAGACGGCGCTGAAAACAGATCTGCTGCCTATATAACAAACCGATATTTTGGGAGCCAAAGTTGAGCACTTTTCCTGTCCTTAGAAATTTTTACCAAAGCATCTGATTGGTTGCAGTGGGCAACAGCATCCGTTTAGCATGGTTTGGCTTGATCTGGATGATACTACCTTGGGGACCATTGTGTAGCAGGAGGATAGAACTAGCTGGATTGGTCTAGCTTTGGTTCTTTTCCCTTTTTGTAGTTCAGAAAATATCAATATGGATGATGGCTTGGCTTTAGTAGGGGGAGGTTAGTCTCTCTTGTCATTTAGTGCTGCCATTACCCCCCTATATTTGGCCTGGCGACTTATCACCCAGACAGAAAAGGATGGCAAACGTTTGAGTGAATTAAATCCTCCGATAGGGCAAATGTTTCCAGACATGAGTATAAAACATTTGTTCACTTTGGAAAGATTACCTCTCATTTCCCATTGACAGCAAATTAAAATGGGTTTCTCCATAGTGGGCTGCAGACAGCAAAATATAATAACTAGATAGGGTTTCAACCTTTCCCAGCTCCATACAAAACTAAAAATATTTGGTTACATAATAACATATGAGATCAGATCAGGAAGAGGCCTGGGGCTTTGCAGAGACATGTGGGATCATTTACGTAAATATGGAAGAACTCGTCCCATTGCAGACTTTTGCTGCAGTTGGGAATGCTGTGTTTCTTTAATTTTCCCAAGCTGAGGATGCAGGTGAGCTGGTCGGATGGCTGAGATTTGGTGGCTGCATTCTTTTTCTTATTGCAAACTTTGTTTAGTTTATTTTCACTTGGTAATCTTACCAGCAATGTCTTTCCAGCCTGGTGTGACAATGCTTTTCTGTTGCTATGGAGGAGCAGCATTTTCTTTTATCTTCTGCAATGATTGCTATAACTAGTATTGTAGGAGAAGAATTGCATCTTAATAAAATTGCACTTGGCGATAGTGCTGAGGTGTTAGCCGTCTCATCATAGTGGAATGATTGGATGGTCTATTGGAATCGCCTAACATTTCGGCAGACTGCACAATGGTCCTCTGGTACATAGAGGCCAATGTATAGCTGGGGAGGGCAGCCAAACGTCTCGTCAGCCAATAACTTTCCACACGCTGTACCTGTTCTGCATTGTTATTAGTTACATTGTTCTAAGAATTCTGCAGACTACTAAACCCTTCTCTTTATGTTATTGGGAGGAGGAAAAGGATGCATTTTGTAGTCCAGCAAGAACTCATTCATTGCATTCTGCTGTATATTTCATTTCAGTTCTTAGGTTCGGTGCTTTAGAGATTCTCCCAATCTATATTATTCAAATTGTGGCCTAACAAACTTCAGTTTTGCTTTTAATAGAATGATCATTGACTGAATGTCTGATCATTCATTTATCATTGGAAACACCATCAATTTCACAGAAAGGGCCCCTGTTCCGATGCAGGGTGCTTGTGCTGTGGCTTGTTGAAATGCAAATCATACACAGGCAAACCTATTTTATCAGTCTTTTGCATAGATTTTGTTTATCTTCCATATATAACGCTCTGGCCTTTTATGTATTTGCAATATATTGCTGTTTATTCACTTGTAGCCTCTTTGACCGTATGGTAAATGATTACTTCTTGTGCTGGAAACTCTGACTGCCATTAAGGGCTCTGGCTGTGGAGTCACTTGAAGCTGTACTGGAGGATTGGCGGCCATTGCTGCTGATGTTACGGGGCTTTGCTCCTGTGTATTGTTGCTGAGCAGGTCCCATCTGGGAATCGGCCATCTGTCACAGCAGATCTTATCATCTTCTTCTGATGTGATGAGAGGAAGTGGAGTCTTTGGTACAATAGATTAATTACTACTCAGCAATATGCCACCGTGCACTGAGCTACCCACTGCAAGATTCAAGGGTCAGCAAAAATACAATTACAAGCTCATAATTGGGGGTTTTAATGACACTCATGGGGGATTACCTTGCACTTACTTGGAGATAAAGGAAACCTGTGCAGATTTCTGAGCTCATTCTGAAAATGCTACTCCTCTGGCTTTGCTAAACTCGCATCTTGTTCAGGTAATGACTCCATGTGAATAAGGTGGACCTTCCAATAACTGTAGAGTTCTTAGTAAATTCCTGCCCTATGACAATATAAAGCAATATATAAGCTTTATTAAAGCCTTCATTCAGCTCCAGTTCGACAGTTTTGTCTGGCTCAGATGATGTTTGTTTGCTGCTGGCAGGAGGAAACATTTCCTCAGTCTCTTGTCCCACATCTTTCAGGCTTGTGACTGTAATGTTATAACGAGTAAAAAGCTGCAGCCGGGGTTGATCTGTCAAACATTTGTGACCACAGCTTTGTGAGATGCAGGGTTATATCCAATTCCTCCAATCTAAACCATTGTTGCAGAGACACCCAGGTACCTGGTATTATCAGTAGGTTGGCAATACCCACCTCCATATTTATTAAACAGATGCTTATTTTAAAACTGAACTTAATGTACAGCGCTGCATAATATGTTGGTGCTATATAAATCCTGTTTATTAATAATAATAACACCAACAATTTTGGGTAAACTTTTAAACTAATTGAAAACCACAAAAGAAATACAACTATTCTAAATGCCTTTGCAGAGCCAGTTCCACATTGTAGCAGGGACAATCACTGTGCTATACATAGTCTGTAGAGAAAGCAGAGCTATGGGAGGGGTCCACAAGTCCCACCCACTACAGGCTGCCTGTAGGAAAGCTACAGGAGGGGGCGGATACAAGACCACTCTCCCTGCACAAAGTAACAGTAACAATGGCAGGTCTTTTTTTTCCCCACAGGAAGCTACTGCACAATGATAAACTTTCACACTGCTACATTACTACACAGATCTGGAAGAAATCACAAACCAAGATTCCTTATCTGGAATTCATTAGAAGATAAACGTGGCAATATTTTAAACAGCTGTCCAGTGTTATTTCCATAAACTACAGAGTATTACTCCTGAGCCTCATGTAGCCTAAAATGGCAGCGAACAAATGCACACCAATGGCAAATAATTGTCTTTTTAGCAGCTATTGGTCCATTTATATGGATTTAGACTCAGGGGGGTCTTCCACACAAGTCCCATGTTTTCATTTTGCTACAGGCCATTTATTCCATCAGATAACCTGACATCCAAGTCAAAGATTTACTTAAAACATGCATAGAAATGTACGGTATGAAATGCATAAATTCCTGTACACAGATACATAGCAGACTTTGCATTTCATTAATGTTGTTGTCCACTTTTGGAATGCTTTGTGGAAAATAACAAATGTCCCATGCAGGGACAGCACTGCAGGGATTAAATGGGGGGAAGGCTACAAACGCCAACTGTACTTCTCCTATTCTTTATTCCCATAGGGGTCTATCCGCCTGTATGACAGGTCACCTAAAGCCGCTTCACTTTGTCACTCCAGCATTTGCAGACTTTCTGACATCATCATGCACATTGCTAGTTCAGCAATCCTACATTGCAGGCGAGAATGCCAAGGGCCTGTCCACAAGATTGGCAGTTGCAAACAATATAGAAAGAACAGTTCTCTCCTAATGCATTAGAGTAATGAGCTTCAATGCACGTCATGTGATAGTACATCCATGCCATTAATTTTAAATGGCATCCCAATGCACCGGGGCAATGTAATTGCAATGCACACGAGTAGTTGCAGACCACGTTAATGCACTACTGTGCGTTGCCATGTGACGCTTCAGAAGCCATGGTGCATGTCAAATATTTATATATATATATATATATATATATTATTTATATAAATAAAATATAATGGTTTATGTGCATTGCCCAGTGGGCTGTTGCATGCACAATAACACAACTCACCAAGTATTGAATGGGCCCTAAAGGTTCCTGTGAGCTACACAAATGTGCCAATAAAATTTCCCACATGGACTGCTTTTCCGATAAAAATAAACTTAAGAGAAATTATTTCTCTACCTTGAATGCCATAACGTTCTTTGCACACATTGAATATTTAGAGTGGAAATAAAGTAAATAAATAAAAAATTGCAGTCAGGTAGGTTCTTGTAGAAGGGACAGGCGATGTATCTTATGCAATACAACAAATTATCTGTCTGACGTCACTGAGCTGCACATGATCCTAAGATACCCGGCTGTCAGGAATGAATGAACACCCGTTGTACATGCATGGAGTTACAGCTGCCCGTCCATTTAAGATTGCTGAAGGTCCTAAACTCAGAATGGGACCTGGTGAAGATGTCAGGGTTGGCATAGAAGCAAAGAGAAGCAAGTCAATTATTAGGCAAAGGCAGGTTTATTTTATTCCAGATATGACATAGCCTGTCCCTCTTGCAATAAAAAAATGCACCTGCTCACAATTTTCTTTATGATTTAGTGAACGTTTAGGGAATATTCACAAAATTATACCACCTGTGTTCAAATTAAAAACAAATACACAGCAAGTAAACATTTTTTGCTACACTATCCAAACACTAAAAAAGGCTTTGGCTTTGGATAAACCTTTACGTCATCGATGATGCATGCCCTCACCCGCCTCTGGAAAGGAGCAGCGATCCTGGTATCACAACACCCTGAAGGCTTCAACGTGTTTGATGGTTTTTAAATGCGAGTCATTACTAGGAGCTGGTTATGAACAAGCGGCAACTCGATCTTATTATTGTAAACAGATGAAATGGGCAGGTTGTGACACCACTCGATCTCGGGCAAAAATGAAAAAGTTGTGTGGCATCCATGCCAAGGCAGCTGGTGTTGGTGGACTATTAAGAAGCAGACTCTCTGTTGTAGACTGGACTGACTGGCTCCTGAATTCTGCAGATCAAGCGTTGTTCATAGTTTGGCCAGGATGGCAGCAGGTTTGCCTATAATGGACCACTGTTAACCATGAAAGTTCAAAAGACAATATATTCATATCTGCAGGTGTGATT
Source organism: Pyxicephalus adspersus (assembly GCF_032062135.1). Classification (NCBI taxonomy): domain Eukaryota; kingdom Metazoa; phylum Chordata; class Amphibia; order Anura; family Pyxicephalidae; genus Pyxicephalus; species Pyxicephalus adspersus. The sequence goes on along the minus strand of NC_092860.1, from coordinate 7,632,055 downwards.
GTGGTATTCTGCAGCATCCCTGGGTGACAATTACATTACTGTTATATACATGGTGTCCCCATAGAAAAGGAAAAGAGGACTATGCCTTTAGATGCAAAAATACTTCTAAAATATCATGCTTCAAAAAGAAACTGAAGAAGATGGAGTGATAAGCAGCACTTTATATCTTTTAAATACTCCGAATGCTAATCTATTCTTTGCCATCAGTATGGTAGAGAAATCTCCAGTACTTCAGGTAGACAAGAACATGTGGCTTGCTTCCTTTATGCCAAAGCTACATCACTGGTACATGATGATGGGCTGCTCCTCAGGGGCGGGCAGAGTCCTAGCCCCTGGATTAGCTCCAGCTACATTGACTTACATTGAGCATTATTTCTTCATTTTTAGAGACCAAACAAAGTGGCAGAAAAGTGAAAAAAACGCCACTTTCTTGATGCATTGTATAGCACTGTGCAATATGTTGGTGCTTTATAAAGGACAGTATATAAGGACAGTGTGAACAGCCTAGGTACCTAGCCTGCATAGGTAATTCATTCACATTATTACCATTGGGTGAATATATGCAGTAGCAAGCAATCAGCAGATTATTGTAGGCAGACCAATGAAAGTGAATTTTCTGCGCACTGTACATCCAACTTTTTCATTTATTAAACAAAGGCCCTTGTATATATCAGACGAGCTTTTGTATCCTTGGAGGGGCATTTGAAAAGTGGATTTCCTATTAAATGTGTGTTAAAAGTTCTCAGAAGTTCAAAAAAAATGTCTTCATTCCTTTCTGTTCGAGAGTCGGGACTTTTTACTGAATGAGCTGTCCGTGTGATGCAATCCCACCAATGACTCACAGGCATGTTAGAGGATATTCCCTGCTGGGAGGGAAATAAAACATTTAAAGGGACTTCTTCAACTTTTGCAACATGAAAAGTAAGAAAAGTTTCCTCTTTTAAATCAATAGTTGTAAGCACTTGATTATAGGATCATGCTTGAGTCGAGAACAGGCTTCATGTTTGGAAAAAGGAGTTATGCGAGGGCTTAAAGGGGACTGGTAGGGCAACTGTATGTTGAAGATCTACAGAAACCAGTTGTAATGGGGTGGCCTTTTTTCTGAAATGCTGTGCAGACCTATAGCATAGCCCATAGTATAGCACTATATGTGCACCATAGTTGCAGACCTATAGTAAAAGCCCATTTACAGCTTAGGACAAATGCAAGAAAAAATAAATAAACCCCCAAGCTGTTTAAAATAGGTTGCTTCATCTCTGGCACCAACCCTGCAAATTCACCAGCTCACTACTTCAGGGTACATGGCGCTTACAAACCATGCAGCTGCTATAGGACCCAGGAGCACAGGGGGCCACAGCTTTCTGGCTACTTGGCAATATACACAGGCTGTAATGATATACATTTGGAATATAAAATATATCTACACATACTTTGGAAGATCTCTGGATAGGATTTCTTTATACAATTAATATTCTTTAACACTAGGGGAATTGGAGTGACGTGGTAGCTGTGAAAGGTTTTGTTATAGGGTGGAGGGTAAATTTACATTTTTGGTTAGGGTTTCTGTAAAATGTAATTATTTTTTTTAATAAACCCTTGTAGGGAACACATAGACCATTGTGCAGTTCTGAGATCGCAGGTTCCCTTTAAAAATGTAAGTTCTGTATGCAAAAGTGTTTTGTGCCTTTTAGCAATGCTTCCTAGCTGTAAACTGAATGAGAACTTTGCATATGCTGCAGCTGCCTGGACACAGGTAATCCAAGAGGGGCACGGTCTGCTCCTGCTTCATTAAAAGGTGCTTTAAATGGGATTAAAAGAAAACAGATCAGCCAGGCAGTACAGAACTGAAGATGGCCATATAAAGTCCACCCAGCCTCAAATCTGTTCTGCACTCATTCATAAAACCAGTGGCACTGGTTAGTATTGTAAATGCTCACATCTCTGATGCTGCGCATTTCATGCATCATTCTGAACTAATCCCCAATGCACAAAGGCAACGCAGCTCTGATGCTCATGCATTGAGGGTGTCACATTGCAGTGAATTGCTTTCAGTAATAGAATGAAGATTAAGAAAAGCAAGAAGAAGAGGACTTGTGTGGCTCTAGGAATAAAGCACGACAAGTAGGACCAGAAAACGGGAGCTGCAATAGTCAAGCTGCTGGTTAGGTGTTACTGGGGCGCTGCGATAGCTGCTCTGGGATTTGCAGTCCTATTTCGGCTAGAGGACCCCCACCCACCAGCGTACACAGATGTTGTACATCCCTTTCACTGCAGCCTTGGTCCTCTCACAGAATGTAAACAATTCAGATGAGCTGTAGCTAAAATTCAGCACATGACTGGCATCCAACCCCTCCCGCCTCTTTACATATATTTGGCATGAGGTCACCTGTGCGCCAGAGCACTGGAAACTTCACGGCTCTTGCACATGAATCCGTCTTTTTTTTTTTTTTGCAATATATTTCTCTTAAAGTGGACTCATCCTCTAAATTCACACACCACGTGACACTTTTCACTAAATTCAGCCCCTGGTCACCGTGTGTCCTTCACTGCATCCACCGTTTATTCTCCAGTCCACAAAAATCTATGCAAACCCAAAATTTATTTCCGCTATGCCTCACTGTATTGTGTTAAAGAGATTTTTTGGGAATCCTGTTGCAAAATTTGTATCCTGGATATCATGTCAGGCTGATAATACTAAGTTACTGCTTTCTAATTGACAACCTGCCACATAGACTCTAAAGTTGGCTGTTGGGTTCCCAAGGATTTGGGTTTACAGGATGCATCTACAGATATGAAATGCAGACCAACATGCAACTGAAGGAGCTTGCACAGCAGGCTTTTTGCTAATTGCAAGGTAGCGACCTAATGTGGTCAGCCTAAAAACAGGAAAGTGCTGCTACTGGCAAGATCTCCAGATCAGAATGTTTTATTAGGATTTACACATATTATCCTAACAAAACTGCTTACAGGGAAGCAGAATGCCAAGCATACTAAGAAATTAATTTTTGGTTTACATACTCACTGTTCATAGTCGATGTGCTGCCACATCTTCCCCTTAAAGAGGAACTAAACTCAAAAGTTCTCCATAAAAACAACAATACACTTACCTTTATTCCCGCAGGGCAGTCCGATCCATCCGGAGGTCTCTTCCATCGGGTCCCGCATTGTCCCGGCATCTGTCTTTGGGCCCGTGCTCCGGGCGCCACCATCTTCTCCTCCTGTTCCTACGTCACCCAACCTAGGCTCGAGAACGGGTGACGTAGCTGGGCAAAAAAACTTGCCGATCTCACCGCGCGTGCGTGAGATCAGCAATTTGTTTTTCTTTTTGACAAAAGGGCTCCTGCGTATGCCCGAGATGCTTGGGCATGCGCTGAAGGAGCACCCAAGAGCCTCCTGGGATGCGTGACGTAGGTATCCCGGGAGCCTCTGCGCTCCCATTTATTCAGAATTAGGTGTTGCACTTTTTTTTTTAAACAGAATTTTTACTCTACATGAAAGTGTTGTCTACCTTCTGAGTTTAGGTCTGCTTTAATCATATGTTTTTTGGGTCTTAGAAACTTGGGGACATTTTAGGCTATATTGGTTTCTTTTCTATCAGATAGGTATTGCTAAACAATAGCTGTACCTTGCTGATCTATGTATCTTACTGCAAGCCTGCCAGACAGGGTCTGAGCATGTAATGAGCAGTGATGGCTGCTCCATGTACTTTATATATTTATGGTTTATACACAAGAGCAGACAGTGGGGAAGAGGAAAATCCCCTCCAATGCGGAGCGTGCATTTGCCCCCCTAGTTTGTCTCCAGAACAGATCCTTTGAGGAAAACTGTCCTTGTATTTTAGGATGCAGTAAAAGAACTTGGGTTCCATCTTTCACACATCTTGAACTAGAAAAACACTGATGGCTGGATTTATCTTTATTGGTGCAGACCGGCTTTGTCTTTTTCAGGGTCACGTATATAAGTCAGTGTTGCACAGAAGCCTCTCTGTCTAGCACAAAGCAGTCCCTGGTCTGTCATTATGACGAGTTGTTCCATGGTGTCGGTGGTTTGCTCGAGTAGCCTGGAGTATGAAAGACCCCTTTGATGGAGCTCACTCAAAGGACCAAAAACATTGATGCTGCTTCTTATAGCAAGCTGGACTGTGACGTGTAATGTTAGTATATGAGCAAAGGGGGGTTGGGATACACATTGGCGTACTGTAGAGAGAACAGAAGCTTCTTGTGCTTTTACTTTAGGTCTCGGCCTTTTAAGGACACATGCCTGGATTATTGGAGCCTTCTCAATTTCTGCCAAAAAAAGTACTCATTCCAATTAGGCAGAAATGAATCTGGACGTTAGGCTGTCAAAAATAAAATTGTGCTGCCATTTGTGCTCCAGGGATTTTTGAAAAAATATTTTTCTTCTTTGACCTCCGTGAGATGGGAACACGCAAGTACAAAATGCACGTTGGATGTTTGTTTCCCATCTCCGATTACGCCCATAAATATGTGGCCTTCTGTTGGGTTCTAATTGGGAGACTTCTGTCAAACAACCCTTAAAAGGATTATTTTAGTACCAGATCCCCGACTCCAGACCCTCAATCTAACCCAGACGTCTACCTACCTCACCTCTGACTGCACTGTCCTCCAACTGCCCAAAACTAGGTGCAGACTATTCCCAACTACCCATCAAATTAGGTCCATGCCCTTACTCCAGAGACACTAGGGGTATGGCCCCATTCTAGGTGTAAGATGCTGTACAGAAGCTGGCAGCACCAGCAAAGGTTCAAACTTGAGATGATAATGAGGAATTTGGCCTCAATGGGGAATTTGCTGTAAAAGGAGCCAGCAGTACGAGATCAGGCTTGGACCAGAAGAGCCTGTTGCCATCATAGAAAGGTAATGAGGTGTATGGCCCTCTTCTAAGGAGAATTTCCTGTAAAGGAGCTGGCAACACCAGTATGGATTTGGACCAGGAAAGGTCATCACTGGAGGAGGCTGTTGCCATCAAGGAAAGATAAGGAGGACTATGGCCCCATTCTAAGGGAAGGTTACTCTACAGGAGAAGGTAGCGCCGGAAAAAGTTTGGACCGAAGAGGGTTAAACACTGGAGGATGATATTGCTGTCAGGGAATGTAAGGAGGGATCTAGACGGGGGCTTAGGTTGGAATGGCTCGGGTATGTGGGCTAACAGGCTATTAATTAAATACTGAACATTTCCTTTGAAGCGGCCAGTCCATCTAAAAGAGAAACCCATGCTATGAAGTTGAACTGCTCACTGGATTATTGCCGGTTACAGGAACCCCTATCTCTGTCAAATTCTTAGCTTCATTTATTGGCTGCAATCATAACCAAATAGAGGTCACTCCTTTCTTAGGTTAGGGACTTGGATTCATAGAGTCAAAAAAAAGGGTTCAGTAAAAGTAGCATTTTAAAGTGTACAGAAGAAGGAAAAAAAGATTATCCATTTATAGGTTTTGTTCAGCCTATAGATAGAAAACACCATTTGACATGATCAGTACAATTTAATGGTTGCATCTGCTCCTTATAATAATTTCCCTTTGACTATTCACCCTTAAAATTGCTTATTGATAACCCCATGGTGAGTGATTTTTTAATACATTAAAAGAATTCTCAGGCCAGCGTTTCCCATTTGCCGGTTGTTGCCAAGCATTATGTAGACAGAATGGTGACCATCTCAGCAAATTTTCATTGTTTCTGTTAAATCATCTTAAAAATCCCGCAGTCTGTAGCAAGCCTATTGCAATGTGTATAATAAAAGATAAATGCTCAATATCGAAAAATGATTAATATGTTCCTGATCTGAAAAAGATATTGATTGATATCTTGATTGTTTTATGGCCTTGTGTATTTTGAACTTGAAAATTTTTTTGACAGAAATCTGGAGCATCACTCCCAGCATTGTACTGCTGGAAGCTTTGCAGCCCTCAATGCCCATATTGTCTGTTCCAGATATTCCTTGATCAAATTGAAATGAAATAGGGGTAAGGTAGCCCTAATTTTTAAGAAATTTTTGTATTTATAGAACGGCACATATGAAATGAAAATATTGCTTAGTGTATGCTCGGAGAAGACGTGTCTGGTTGTGTCCGTGCAATGTTTCCTTTCATCCATCCAGAATCAATGTCTATTTTGTGTTCCGTGACTCAGGAGAATGACACGCTTTGTTAGTCAGAGCCGGCTCCTCTCTACCAGAACATCGCTATTCACAGCATCTGGAAAGTCCGACCATCTCTCCTGCTTTATGACGAACCTTAAAGAGATTGCATGGGCTTGTTAAAAAAATAAAACAGAAAATTCCTCAGATGGAAACTAAAGCAATCAATTGCTTGAGTGTAAATATTCATAGAATTCCTTTGTGGAAATATTTCTAGGAGCAGAAGGAATTTAGACAATGTTTTTACCGTTTCTACCGTCATCAACCATCACAGGCTCGGGATAGGCTGACTGTAACAAAACTCAACAAAAAAACAAAACGCTATACTTGGAGCCCAACTCGACCCAAACCCTGTTCTTAGGTTTAGAATCTATCAACATTGTATTGGCCTTTGTATGCACATTTAGAATTTCGGTTTTAAAGATGTCAGATAGAGCAAATGAGGGGAAATTACACCCGAGTGATGTTACCCTAACAGAAGGGGACCCATTGTGCCCCTGAAACTCTTTATCAGATGGTCTGCATGGAACTACAGAAGGACTTTCTGTACAGGATTGATATGGTGTCTCCATTGACATCCAGCTCCAATGTGCTTGTTGTCTTAGGAGTTTGTTCAGCACAAAGTTTTATGATTTTATTGCTGCCTTAGGTTAACTTTCCTCACAACAAGAAATTAGGGGAATGCCCTTTCCAGTGACATTCACAGAAGTTCTGCATCCAAAAACATTTTATCTCAAGTTGGGTTTTAAAAAGGACGCACATAATATGTATGCCAAAATCTTCTAAAAGCAATGCAAACTTCCTATATCTGACATTTTTAATCTTCAAAATGGTCAATAAATATAATTTTCATATACTATATGCCCAAATTCCTGACCACCCAAACCCACTCGCTTTAGTACTGCGTATATTGCATGTTATATTGGTGTTGGGATCTTGACACCGATTTGGCAGAGTGAGACAACAGGCCATTTAGGTTCTATATTATTTTTGTTGTATTTTAGGATATAGCTAAGTAGGGTACTTTTTTTTTCTCAGTTGGATACCCCACCAAATAATGGAATCTAGGGACTGGTACAATGAATACTATGGCATACAAAGGGACATTAGACAAATGTGCTCTACCCAAATTTGTGGTATTAGTTTGGTGAAGGTCTTTTTTTGTTCCAGCATGACCATGTCCCTACAAAGCCACCTTCATAAATGTATAGTTTGATGGAGGACCTTTAGCAGTCAACACTGCAGCCCAACCCTACTGAATACCATTGGGATAAACTAGAACGCTGATAGGTAGCTGGGTCTTCTGATACAACATTCTGCTGGTGGGTTCCAGACCTCGCAAATGTTCCTTTGGCTGAATGGGCACAAATCCCCTTTAGAAAATCTTCACAATATTTGTGGGAAGATGCTCAGAAAAGCAGCAAAGGTCGTCTGGGATGTTTATTTCACATCCATGTGTATAGGTGCAGAACAAGATACCCAACATGCTTCTATGGGTGTGATAGTCAGGGGTCCATGGCCTTATCATATACATGCAGTCAGCACTATATAATTCAATGTTTGTTCACTACATCAATATACCTAGGGTAAAACTTTAATGTGACAGATTAGTCATGGTAAGACATCGTTAAGTTTTATGGCATAGTAACAGATGAAATGTTCTGACAGGTGACAAATCCTCACATTCCTGCAGATAAGGTGCAATGGCACAACGACATATTGCATAATCTTAGGTGACTTGTTCTGTGAGCTGTAACAAACAAATGAGAATGTTATCACAGCAAGAAATGTTGTGTTTTGCTTTATTATACAGAATATAAATGTTAATTAAATATTAAAAAAAAAAAATTAAAGTAGATGTAGACCCATTGCTTCATCTTGCACATAATATTGGTCCATAAACCGCAGCAGGACCATGTTCGTAATTGCTGGTTTTGCTTTATTTTAATAGCAGTCATGTGATCCTATTCATTTATTCCAATTAAATGTGGCAAGATTGTAGTGTGCATGTGACATGTTCTGTATGGATTACAGCATTTTCTGATACCTTGCTACACAATTTGTGTGCTTGCAGTCCATGGAGGAGACACTTTTAATTAAATTAACTCAGCCACTCCACAAGGCATTGGAATCACCTACGGCAGTGTCCAGCTGTGCGTGCAAAGAAATAATCAACCGTGTATTCACTGGTGTATTAAGCCTCGCCAAAATTCAATACGGTTTGTCACGTAGGGTAGTGTTCATGGAGCAGAACTGTCCCCTAAAGTCATCCTGACCGTCTTCTGTTTAATCACAGCCAAGCCAAGTGCCAATGCGCAACGTCAGATATACAAAAAGGTGATCAGATTTAGTTCAGTGGTGGTCAATGATTATACTAGAATGGGGAACAATGACTCCATTAACATGAATAGGGTAAATGATCGCTATGTATTGGATGGAAGGGCCAACCAATATTTTTTCACTTTCCAACACAAGGCAGATTGTTATTAAAGAATCCCTTAAATTCTTTGTGATTTGCTGCATGATGCAGTTTGGAAGCAGTTAATATGTGATTAACCACCGTGATTTGGCCAGCAGAAGTGTGCAGTCAGGATTTCCCCTGAGGCTGACCCAGTCCCCACGTGGCCGATTTTGCAGGCCAAACATTTTTACATTAGTCACAGTTTTTGTTTACACCCATAGAGATTTAGAATGCGATGGCCTTGTGTTCACTATTGCAATGCAATGCAACATGGGCCTGCTGATGCCACAGTTTGCTAGACCAAAATAAGATGGACAGCTGTATGGTCTAATCAGATTGGAGCAATAATTTCTCTGTTGATAGATGTGCGTTGGATAAACAGCAGAATATCTTGCGTTCTTAGCCCCTGCTTACAGAGTATAAGCCATTGTCTGTTCAACCAGTGTGCAGAAACTCCTGTGCCTGGCCACCATTATGGACAAACACCAATGTAGTTGTATGAGTGCATGCAGTTGCATCATATCACAACCATTTCTATGACACCAGATGGTAATTGCCAGAAAAGAGAGCTTAGTCATAGTTTGGTGTCACAGCCAAGGCTCTTGTTGCTTGACTCCTGGGAGCAGCATTACTCCTAGGGCAGATGCTCAAAGGCTGTGGTTGTCTTAGAGGTAGAAATTCTTTCTGGAGCCACCATTAGCAGCCTTAGATGTAACCAGCAAGAGCCTCCAAGACATGTACCCTTTAAAGTTTGACTATATATTGAAGGGGTGGAATATGTTGTGCTTGGTGCGATCATAGCTCCTTCATTTATTATATTCTCACCTCCACTAATAATTTTGCTGAATAGAACCATCAGAGATTCACAGCCAACTTGGATTGGGTTTACACTTACTTCATATAGTACCCAATTTGAACAAGAATTGCTCCAGCCACCATGGATACATTTTTTTTTTTAAATTGGTCCTGAAAAGTTTTCCTTTATAGAAAAATTATAGGAGCTTCCTTGTCATTGGCTGGCATCCACACAAACTAGCAGATCCAGCATAGCAGATTTGAGGTTTTGCCTTCTGCCAATGTTTCCCAAAGTCAAGCAAACATGGCAGCTGTGAGATTTCTGGACCTTTCTATTACAGAGTTTGCCATCTCACCAGTACAGATAATACAGCAACTGCTGGAAGGATATTGTGTGTTGGGGACGATCACAGACAGCGAGTCATACATTCCCATCATCCGGTGACACAGCTTTTCTATTCTGAGCTGCTGAAATGCTTTCTTCATTAGTCTGCTTTGCATTGCTGGTACACAGATTAGGTGATTTAGCAAGTGGTATATACATAGTAAATGCAGGTTGGGTAGATTAGGAATGGATTACCTAGATTCAGAGCGCTTGTTGTCCGTAACAGTAATCTTAAAGATCTAGAATATGTTAAAGTGATATTGCAACATTTACCTCAAACATTTTTACAATTTTAAACATACATTTGATTTAATTATGTATTTTGACATGCTATACACAAATATGTGCATGTCTCTTTCCATATATACATTGGATCCTTCTATAAACCATGTATAGAACATATTCTGTATATATACATGCCATATTTCCAAACCACCGCTCTACCACAACCATAGCTCGCATCTGCCAAGGGTTTGCCATGTCACCATAGCCCACTTTCGCCAAAGAATGCCATGCCTGCTTACACAAAAGCCAACATATTACCATAGTCCTTCCCGACATGAGACTGCAGTGTTCCCATAGCCCACCCTGACAAGAGACTGCAGTGTTCCCATAGCCCACCCTGACAAGAGACTGCTGTTCCCATAGCCCACCCTGACAAGAGACTGCAGTGTTCCCATAGCCCACCCTGACAAGAGACTGCTGTGTTCCCATAGCCCGCCCTAAAAAGTGACTGCCCTGTTTCTTTAGCCTGCCCTGAAAAGTGACTGCCCTGTTTCTATAGCCTGCCCTGAAAAGAGACTACCATGTTCCCATAGCCCGCCCTGACAAAGACTGCTGTGTTCCCATAGCCCGCCCTGACAAGAGACTGCCGTGTTCCCATAGCCCGCCCTGAAAAGAGACTGCCGTATTCCTATAGCCCGCCATGTTACTATAGTCCATTCCAACAAGAGATTGCCATGGTATTAGAGTCCATTCCAACAAGAGTCTGCTGTGTTACAATAGCCCACTCTAATAGGAGACTTCCATTTTACCATAGCCCACTTCAGCAGGAGATCGCCATGTTACCAAAGCCCATTACAACAGGAGATCGCCATGTTACTATAGCTCACTCCCGCTAGAGACAACCATGTTACCATGACCCACCTCCACAGGAAACCGCCATGTTACCATAGCCCTCTCCCACTGAAAACTGCCATAGTAAAACAAGCTTCTGAAACAACAGACTGTTGCATAGCCTTATGGTTGAGTGGCGCAAAAATCAATGTGCATCACTTTATAGTCTATATATGATTTTCAACAGTATATTTATTTTTTTTTTTTTTGGCTAGATGTGCTCATAAAATATCGCCCTATTTTGTACACGTAGTTCTCGCACTTTGTGTCTGCCGTCTTGGAGATAATTCCGCAAGCAGATTGTCAGATCCATCTTTTCTGCCCGGTTACCTCTGTCCTTTTGGCTTTATATTCGATGAGCACAAATTTTGATGGCTGTCATTATTAATGCTCGAACATGTCCATTAATAACCAGACAAATCGGAAAGCATTCCTCGTAGCTGGGTTTTTGGAAGGAAAGCCGGCCCTCTAAATATAGACCAAACACCTAATGGATTTGTTTATTTAATACACCGGGCACATTCAATATTCCAAAAAGGTAAAAGAAGAGCACAGCTCTAGCAAGCACACTTCCATCGCTCAGTGCACTGACTATAGTGTGGTAAAATGTGATCGATTGCTTTGATTTTCTACACATTACGGTTTCTATTGCTACATTTTTGTTTAGACATGCACATATGTAAGATAAGGCTAATAGGTTGGAAAAGTGCAAATAAAATGTAAACTTGGGTAAGTTTTGGATCTGTTTGAGATCCCTGGAGTAGAGAGGGTTGAACTTGCATGGGGGGAGATTTGCTTGGTTTGGTTAATGAACCGGTTCTATAAGAACCCATATATTGAATCTCAGGTTGGTCTCAAGTGGGAGTACAATGCTAAAAGAGAACATAGGTGAGGTTTTGAAGGAGAGCTTTTGAACATACTGGTGGTTGATAGGGGCAGTTCGGGCCCCAATAACCACCAGCCAGTAGGAGCATTGGAGTTTTGAGGACATTATTAACCGGCTGGATCACCCTTGACATGGTAGCAAATTGGGGCTTAACTACAAGCCAACGGACAAGCTTACTATTATATATGTTGGCAACAGATTGGAATTCGGTGCGGGTAGCATTACCATTGGCTGGTGTATTCACAATGCGTTTAGCATAATAAATAGGCCGGGACCTTGCAAATATTTACATTAGGTTGCAAATTTGGCAAGCGGAGAACACCTTTTCACCACATGCCTAAGTTACGGTGAAGTCCGATCCCATCCCTACTTCATAGAGGCAGCAAATAGGCATGCAAATACAGGCAGTGCGAAGAATAAGAATACGAACCACAAAAAATTGGTTAGGAAGTCCAAAAAAAAAAAAAACCCACACAAAACATTTATTTCTTCAGAATAAAAAACTAATGCAGTTTGGTGGCCTTCAAACACCCCCTATTCCCTAACCTATCCAAAATGAAGAATAAAAATAAAATCTTTGGCTTTACAGTTTCATCATTGTGTTTTTGGGGTCCATTTCACCACCCCTTTTGTATGTTAAGCCTTATCTAGGTTCACTTCTTACACAGCCCATTAGTCCGGTGGACAGAAAGACATTTTTGTAATTGATAGTCACTGCATTTGGCAGCAATCCCACTACACATACTGCAGTGAATATTGGAACCATTTAAAATTAATGCTAAATTTTATTGGAATGCAGGCTTAGCAAAGAGTTACAGCTTTGCAGTATTTTAATAAATGTGGGTGTATAATCTCATGAACAAAATGCAGAAGAGAGAACAGATGGAAAACTGAGTTTACAGGGTAATCAATACAGTGACTTTTAGTTTGCATCTAACAGATCATTAAACAGCTTTCCTTACAATTAGAATGAAATGTAGCAGATTGTTACTGGTTTCCCCATGTTCTGAAAAAAGTGTGCTAATATCAGTATCACCACCAGTCTATTGATAGATTCAGCAACATTAAGCAAGCTTGGAAGCAATCACCCTTTTCCTATTTATTAGAAGCAGGAATACAGAGGATGTCTCTATTTTTTTGTAAGATGTGTACTCGCCTTGATGTCCATAAAAAAAATAAACCTATTTATTGCACAGCACTGCGTAATATGTTGGCACTATATAAATCTTGTTGAATAATAATAAAAATGGGTTTGGGTTTTTTTTTTTTGACTCTCTATAGATATGCCATGTACTCAGTTATGGTTCACAATGTAACAACCTTTCTTTTCTGTTTGTTTTCCAGGTTCTGATGGATATTTGAGTTTATTGGTGGATTTATCTTAACGGTATCTTCTTATTGGATTTCTGGGACTTTTTACAGAGGTAGAAGGGACATTACTATCAAACTATAACTAGAAACTATCAAAAGGGAATTTTTACTAAGAATTGTACTAACGACCAAGATGCCAATTCTAAAGCAGCTGGTGGCAAACCCCAATGCATCAAAGAGGCGCTCCCGTGCGGACCTCACAGCCGAAATGATAAGTGCACCCTTAGGGGATTTCAGACACACCATGCACATCGGCAGGGCTGGTGATGCTTTTGGGGACACATCTTTCTTAAGCAAAGGAGATGATGTACAAGAACCAGAGGAATCTACTTCCAAACCAGGGCTGCTGTCCCGAACCTTCCGCAGCAGCAAACGTTCCCTCTCTGTGACTAGAGGCGATCGCAGGGACATGCTAGGGTCCCTTAGGGACTCAGCCCTGTTTGTGAAGAACGCCGTCTCTCTGCCTCAACTGACAGAAAAGGAAGCGGAAAAAAATTCAGGCAAAAAGATGCCAAAGAGTCTGTCTTCCAGCCCAGTCAAGAAGGTTTCTGAAGAGCAACAACACATGAACGGGGCATCGGCTCGAAGCCCGCCACCCATTCCAGACCCGGTTTTGACTGAAAAAGAGTTTGGAGACATAACAGACTTGCCAGATACAGCTCCAAAAAGCGGCTATGGCATGAAACATGCAGAGTCTGTCATGTCATTCCATATAGACTTGGGTCCATCCATGTTGGGCGATATATTGAGCGTTATGGACAAGGGTCAGTGGGAGCAGGATCTTGACTTAAGTCTAAACAAGTTGGATGTAAATGATGGAAACAACAGTCAACATTCTGTGCCTTCTAAGCAAACTGAGCCCTCAGCAATTATTCCCTCTGCAAGATCTCCTGATCGTGGAAGCCTCCCTACATCCAGCAGAAACCACAAAACTCAGCCAACCAAAGAATACCATTCAGCTTCCAAAGCTTCTTCAGGAATCACAGGGGAAAAACCAAGAAGGGGAAGAGATTTTTCCTTTATGGACGAGGAGGATGAGGATGAGATAAGGGTGTAGAAATAACTAAACTTTGGTAATATAGTTGACAAGCTAACCAAGAGCAGGTCAGATTGGCTCGACCCCATTTTGATTTGCACTCAGGACGTTGGGATCCTTCCAGGAATAACCCTTTCGTCCGAGAAGGCCACAGTTGCTCATTTTGGGTTCTGTTGGCATCGTTCAAAACAGTTCATAGCAATAACAACCGTTTTAGGAGTAGAAAGCCTACTTCCATGATATAAAAGAAGCCAAGGTTCGACCATGTGGATTACTAGAAAGAGCCATAGACAACGACGAGAATCTTTTCTGAAACGCTACGAATAGTCCAATGAATAACATCATAAAAAGGAAACTCAAAAGTTTTCAAACTATTGAAAGGATCCAAAATTTAGAAACTGAGAAGTGATCACTACAAAATTATTGTTAACACAGAATATACTTCTGTGGCTGCCTGTTTTTTTTTTTTTATTATTATTTTTTACCCAAAAACTTTTTTGCTGTTTCTACCCAATATTTTGTATGTTCGACCTTTCCAGTTCAGAGTTCCTTAAACCTTACTCCTTTAAAATTTCTTCAGAAGCCTTTTATGACGTCAGGTTTAAAACTGGAGCTCCCATTCAGCTGTTGTGCCTGTAAAGTATATTTTTGGAACTTTTCTTTTTTCCAATTAACTGTGTTCCATTGACTGAAAGTCACATTGGCACGATGAGACTATCTCCATGTTACATGTGACAGACATGTATATAGACAATCACTTATACTATAAGGGGTCTCTGGCAGCAAAAAGTGATTTTTGTCTTCACCACAAAATGCAACCACGTGACAGTTGATGGAAACATCTAAACAGCACCAAGAAACTGATAGGACCACGTGTGTGAATGTTTAGAACACTAGTCACATGGTTCCGTGTGATGTCAGCCCTAGAAGTCTTTGCTATTTATTAACCTTTTACTTTGCCAGTGAAACATACCATACCAACGCCTTTAGCAGAGACTACATTTTTCCTGTGGGAATGATACTAATCTTTAGAGGAACTTATCCCTAAAAAGAAAAAAAAAAGCTTCTTGTGTACAAGGAGGTTATTTTTTGTATTGTTATTTATGGTGCTTGGAGTTAAATAAAAGTGACACTATGCATTTTGTCCTTTTTTGTGCGCACTAAATCTCCTAATCTGTAGCTAATATTATAAAGCAATTCTTGCATGATGGTGCTTGTTCTGGCACTTCCTGGTATATGGTGACATCTGTCTCCCAAATCGTGCTTCTGTGTAGGAGGGTACAAGCGGCCATACTAACACATTGGAGCAGCACCATCCACCATTGTCACCATCAGGAAGCCAATCGAGGGCAATGATGGGCACCAGACACAGGAGCAAGTGCATATAGTCAGAAAATGGCTAAACAAGATCAGAATTTATTGTACATTGTTCTGCCAGCAGGAGAAGGAAATATCAATGGTCCTCTTTGCTTTGGATCTTTGCACTGCTTTGATAAAATGGTTCTCTAGCTGGATACGTTGGCCAAATCTATTGCACTAAACCTCTTCACTGAAGTCAATATATAAACTTTGCTGCAAACAAGACATAAGGTGCAGATATATAAAGTGAATCATAGAAGTACATTAAGGGCAGAACTTTCCATTTGGTACTCATTTTGAAACATTGCAGGTGCATTAAGTTAGCCCTAATGACTACAAAATAAAAAAGGAGGTAAAGATCTGCACAAAAATTTGCTTAAAGTGTATCTATGGACAAACTGTCACCCAGTCTCTATTTCTGAGTAGTAGGGGAAAAATCCAAATTTTCATATCTTAACTGAAGTAATCTTGCATCCTGGATATCTGCTCATCTAAGAGGAGACATTGGGCCCAATTTACTAAAGCCCTCCCAAGACTGAAGAAGATAGACTATCACGGGGGAAACTGGGTGATCAAAACCCACAATGTTGGCAAATTTTTTCAATCCTGGACAAAATTCTTTTCAAGTTTGCTAGATCACCCATGAGAATGCATCTTCGCCAGTCTTTGAGAGCATTAGTTAGACCCCGAGGCTTCTCATCTGTCCAATAGAGGTTTTATCCATTCCGTCATGAGAGATGCACTTGGATGTGTATATTGCATTGGGGTAACCGTACAATTCACATTGCACACATTGGCAAGGTGCCGTTACAAGAAAAGGGCATGAATGAGCCAATGCAACACACTACTGGAATCAAGCTTGTCTAACCTTAAGTTGTTCCTAAAGCTTTATCTATAATGCAGCCTAGAATTTCCACCAGGATATAGAAAAACCACAAAAGGATTTAACAAGACTTGGAAGTGTTATGAGTAATAGGAGTTATAGCTTCAAAAATAAGATCCTGTCACTTAGTATCATAAAATGAGATGTAGGGCGTTCATTACTGAACGTGCAGGTGTAGCTCAGTCTAGTAAACCCAGCCCGATCCTGACAGGTAGACAGCTTTCAGTTACATGGTAAAAGAATACATCTGACAGATCCATGACTGGGAATTTCTGTCATCATTCAACACTGAAACATTAACACGGAACTACACCCTGAGTTTCCTAAAATCTCCACAATAGCTAAATATATTTTACATTTATTGCTGAAACCATTTTTCTTCTACATCCTGGCATTTTCATCTACAACTTCTTCTGCCCCCACTGACATCTGTAGTATTGATCGAAATTTGTTTGGGTCACTGATAGTTTACTCAAACTTACTGCGATGTTCAGGTTGTATCGGTAGCCAAACTGGAATTACATTGAAGTCAAATCAAATTCTAGTATATAGTGTATTCAGGTCTTTAAACCTCAGCCAAACGTGGCAGTGCATGAAATAAAACAGTTTATAAAGAACACGCAGCAACACTAGCTCAAATACTAGTAAGCAATTTTATTTAAATTTTTTTAAAAAGATCTCAAAATCACAAAGTGCTCCATATAAAACCCAGTGCTCAAGATAATTATAGGATAATGCAGTGGACACGTGAATCACTTGCTTCTACTTCTACCAAACAATCAGTTGAGCAATCACCAGAACTCCCAGACCATGACACAGATAAATCAACAGTGCATAAATTTTTCCAAATATATCAGATTAATGGTAAACGTTAAATCGTGCAGATCGGCTTATTAGGTAAAAAGTCACATACAGCAAAATGAATACCTAGTTTACATTTGTATTCGGAGGATCTCCAGTTGAAAGATTTGCTAAACCTGCAGAGGAGTTTGTGCTGTTCTAATTGAAGACAGAGTCCTGACAATGGGATATATTTGGAAGTACAGGTTAACGTTCAATAATTCGACAACCTCTGTACCTGAGGAGTGACAGATTTTGGAAAATTCCGGATTTTTGAAGGTTTTTTATGCTGTATATATTAAAATTCAATGACACTAAATGAAAAGCAAATGAAATTTTAGTGTTCCTTAACATCATGTATGGCAATCAAGTTTTTTTTAGCATTTCCACTTTCTCTGTGATAGACAATGCACAATGTTTACGTTTTAACCCTCTTTCCTTTGCCGAATCCATAATGCATACAGCAGTAAATAAATGAGAAGGAAAGCATGTGCAAGCAAGACCTAACTGCTGATTGTGGAGTACAGCGCCATCAAAACATAAATGGGGCCTCCAGAAAACTGCAAATTTGAAAATGCATCCCAAAATCCATGCCGGAAAACTGAAGGAACTAGATTATCGATGGCAGGATTTTTGAAAGTCAACCTGTGTTATACAAGCATATGCTGTGATCTCCCCGGCCCCTTTTAGCTGGGCACACCACCCGGCGCTTTTCTGTAACCACCTGGCTGTTTTTGGGTGGCTGCTGAAAAGTTTGGCCACAATCCAGGGACTGCCACCCACCTACGGCTTCTTCACACCCAAAACAATTTCTGGGGAGAATGCTGATATGACCATTGATTTGTGCTACAGTCTGTGGGCTCTGTTGAGTGTCCAACTGATTTTGCCATTGTATTGATATTAAAAGATTTTTAATAAACCTCAGCCAATGGCAGGTAAAGCAAATGGCCGAGCAAATCCAACTAGAGAAATATAACGGGCTCAACATACTGGTCATTGCCTTGGTGCTGAATCGGATTGCTGCGCATTCATGTTTGGCTTTATTTACTTTGGGCTGAATGGCGTTTGACACTGATCCAAAACGGAACACCAGACCTAATCTTTGGCTAATCCCGTGTATTTGCAGGAGAACTGAGTTTTTCTGTATTACACCAAAAGGTAATTCTAAGAGCAAGGTGAAGAGGATAGTTAAGTTGGGTCAGGTGGGGGTGTTCCAGCGGCTTTTCTAAACAAGCAACGTACCCAGACTGTTGGGACACTTCCTGTTGCAACAATCATGTCAAAAGCACCAGGAAAAATGAAAGTATTTTTTACCTATTCCAGGTATTTTAGCAGTCATGTGACGCACCTGTTCACAATTGTTCCCAATTGGTAGTTCATCAATCTCTGGTGGGCATGCTAAAATTTTGCCCCGCGACAAGCTCAACCATTCAGCTTAGGTAACATTCATCAGACGTGCACATAGCTTTACCTCTTAGGGGTTATAAAGAATAAGGGACAGAAAAGCGTGTGCCACCATTCATTAAGTCTCCCACCGCCATGTTACAGCATATATCTTATAGTCCGCACACGGTTTGGTTTATAATCTCTGGAATGTGTTAGTGCAATGTTTTCCGTAAAGTAGCCAGAACTATTTGAAGAATCCATTATCAGATGGATGTTAAAGGCTCCTCCATATATAGAATCTGCACTTCTGCATTGCTGAGAATGTTTCTACATAGATTGAAATCAATCAAATGCGATCTGAAGACACTAGTGCTCCTGAACACTGATGGCTCTGCAAGACTATTCACCTGGATTGTTTGCAACAAAAGTGACCAATCTCAGTTTTTTGCAAACTTACGCACTTTAATTTGCTGCAAAATAACATTAAGACAACACAAGCGGATTCCAACAAATTAGGGCTATCAATGGATGTTGGTTGCTTGACTGCTGGATCTCTGCTATGGGGAGCCACTGAATGCCTTTGCAACCAACCCAATGAAAGAGCAAATCTGAAATTATCAAAATCTTCAACACAAGCAGAGAACTCCTCTTAAATTGCTCCTGGTCATGAAGCTGTACAAGTAAATTAAGAGTGTTGGGTTTTCATATATTTATATAATATTGTGCAGCACTTTACAGAGTCCATAGTCATGTTACTGCTGTGCTATCAGGAGTATCCCGCAAAATAATTTCCCTAACTAGGACAATTTTTTGGAGAGGCTAGCTCCAATTACCCTACCGGTAATGTTTTTTGGGATGTGGGCAGAAAGAGACAACATGCAAACTCCATGCAGATAGTATCCTGATCAAGATCTGAACCTAGGACCCTAAGCTTTGTAAATACATTAGCTGTACACATAAAAGGTTTTAAATTATCCACAACCTAATAGTGATTTTTTTTCAGGTATTTTTAAAAGCCATTTACATGACCCAAGAAAGAATGTTAAGTGTTGCAATAGGCATCCCATATTATGAAATAATACTTCTAAATGAATACAACTTTTTTCTGTGTGCTACAGTGCATTGGCCTCTCCAATACAATATCTTGTGCCACTGACGTTGAATTGCACCAAATTAAAGACATTTTCCCAATTCACACACAAAGTTATAAACCCATGCTGCTACAACGCTCAGTATTACAGTGTGCACACATTCATATGTTGCTGGGCTATTCATTTTGAATGGGAACCCATCAAAATCTCTAAAACTCAGCACAGCATGGGTTGCAGTGCACCGCCTTATTTTCTGTGCTGAGGTGCATTACAACCCTTTCACTTTGAATGGATTACTGAGCAAAATTCACCTTAATTATTAGTACACATGATTTATATAGCACAAACATAATATGGAGTGCTGTACAAAGTCTATATTCATGATACCAACTGTTCCTCAAAGGAGATCCAAATCAATTGGGGGAAGCCAATTAACCTAACTGCATGTTCTTGGATTGTGGGAGGAAATCAAGAGTACCCGGAGGAACCCACGCAAACACAGGAACCTGCAAACTCCATGCAGATAGTGCCGTGGCCGAGATACAAACCTGAGACCCAGCACTGCAAAGGCAAGAGTGCTAACCACTTCAATGAATGGAAACATGTTTCCAAGTGAATGGAGCATGAGTGTTACATGAGCACTGTTACATTATAAAGTAATTCTTTTTAGATATTGTCCCCATTTCAAAATATGCTGATCATCTCGATTTGGTACAATTCTCAATTGGGCCGGATCTCCCATGGCATTCTCGACATGATCACCAAGACTAAAACGAAGAACTCTTTCCGAACAGCAAAGGGTAACTGGAGGAGAAGGAATGAAGCACAAAAAACAAGTACTTCCTCAATATATAAGAAGACAAAGCCAACACAGTTCAGGGCCCCTAGGGTCTATATTTATCAGGGCTCCGTTTATCTCAATACAGGGGTCGGCAAACTCCGGCCTTTGGGCCAAATACGGCCTAGCCGGTAGTTCGTTCCAGCCTAATGCCCCCTGGCTGATCTGGAGCCCCTGATTGCCTGGGGATCGGCCAGGGGGGGGGCGTTAGGAACTACTGGAGCCGGAGCTCCGGTGCCACCTCCTTGCTGTGGCTCCTGTATTTATCGCGGCTGGTGTTGATACTTCCACCTCCGCGGTAAATAGGGAAGGCTCCCTGAAAGGAATTCCCTCTGCTCCACAATGCACTCGGAGGAGAGGGATTTCACTTCAGGGGTGTTCCCTAGTGGTGGGCGGAGCCATTAGGGCGGGACTCAGAGTCTGGCCTAGTGTGTTCCCGCCCACCCCTGAAATGGCCTAGTGGCCATAAATGTTTGCGGACCCCTGGCTTAATACAAAGGTGGTGCAGGCAAAGATGATATTTGTAACAATGTTTCATTTTGTTGGTTAGGTATAAAAGCATGATATTGGTTCTAAATCTTTATGAAAAAAAAAGTTTTGGCAACAGATACATTTTAACTCAAGGCCATTCTACAAAGCTTGTAGAGACAAACCAGATGATGAGAATGCAGAAGGCTGAAGATTTGATTTTCCGGTCTTATATAAGATTTGGCAGCATGCCGGGCAATAGAAAAACACTCAAGAAATTGCGATTCATAAGATTTTGTCATAGCTAAAGGCGGGAAGTAGCTCTGTTGGGGTTAACACAATTTGGCCAGAGGAGAGGCCGGTGCCTGTCACATGGAAGCGTTAATGTCCCCTCTGCAATGGCTGTACACTAAGGCTTTGTCTGGCAGGGGCATCATGTGACACACGCGGAGAGGGGGCATTAAGGAGTACAGACTGTGATCTGAATTAGGATCATGCAGAAGATCACAGATAACGAAAAGCTCGAGGCGAAGCAGCAAAAATCAGGGCCAGAAAAGGACAAGAGAAGTGGTACTGTGCAGAGTTCATATATACAGAAAAGGAACAGATAACGAGAATTACACCCGGGGTACAGGACGAGAGAAGTGGTACTGTGCA
>NC_092860.1:7592176-7609584 GCF_032062135.1 Pyxicephalus adspersus | reverse complement strand
ATATATATATATATATATATATATATATATATATATATATATATATATTTCCAGCATGTATAGTAGTACCATGCAATGTCCATAGGTAAATGCTGTCAAACATTAGGAAACAGTAACCAAACCTGTAATAATGATGCCTTAATTTTCACATAAGGATTTTTGCACATTATGCAATCACAGATAAAATCACAAGGATAAAAACAAGTAAAAATTGACTCCCTGGGTTTTAGGATGAGAAATCTATTTTAGCCCAAACACAGTTGAACATTTTAATAAATGCTTTGCAGAGCACCTGTCTGCACGGAGTCACCCAGCCCTATACAATCCCCGAGCCTCCCTTTGTTTCTGTGTATACAAAACACAGCCAACCCAATTCCCTCCTATACAGGCCACTCATCAGATCACATTTATAGCAAAGACAAACTCACCAAAATGACAGCTCTTTAATACATTCCCAGTCACCAGGGACTCCTCCAGTCTCTGTGTCTTGGCTCTCACTCAGTCACATGACCAGGGTACCTGCACACAGGTGTGCTAATCAGTGCCTGGCCTCACCTGTGGCTCATCTGGACCATCACATCTCACAGACCCCTTATGAAAGCTCACAAGGACAGGTTTGTATTTCTGGTATTATATAATGGTGATGCCGGAGAGGGGGCATTAAAACAATTTGCTAAGAGCTATGAAGTAAAGTAGCCATAATGGAAGGAGCCACTGCTTAGCACAACCTGCGCACCTGTATCCATCATGGCCATCTTGCACTGGGGCTTTGTTTTCACACAGTGGCATGTCGTGGTAGTAGAATGGTGGTTGGGAGCTGCTGCAGCCACCCTGCTTGCAACAAATCTTTTTTCCAGGTATAATAAAAGTCCGGTCTAAATCTGTAGAAAATCTGTGACATATAACACATTCAGGTCTTGCATGGAAAAAAAGAAATATATAGAATATGTAACAGTATTTGCATCGCCCCATAGCAAGTGTGCACTTTCCATCCATTATTGCAAGCTAGATGGTGCTATGCTATCAGCCTCTCCTCCTTATATTATTATTATTATATGTATACTACTCACAAATTGTATTAATATTAATAAACAGGATTTATATAGCGCCAACATATTACACAGCGCTGTACATTAGAGGTTGCAAATGACAGACATATACAGACAGTGACACAGGAGGAGGAGAGGACCCTGCCCCGAAGAGCTTACAATCTAGGAGGTGGGGGAATTAACATAAAAACGTTCATCCTCCAACAATATCCACATTCTCTGCACAGATCCAAGTCCCTCTGATCTCTCAGTTTACCCTCCTTGTATGCATATCTGTATAGAAAAATCAATTATTGAGCTAGAACTGAGTGTTATGTTGCACTAAACCTTCTTCCACCCTCTAAATTATTCTATTTGGTATTTGGAAAAGTGAATATAAAAGAAATGTAGTTGTGAAAAATTACTTTTTGGTTTAAACAATCATTTTTTGCAGGAGGGTGCCATCTGCCTATTGACTTTGAGCTTAAAAGGGCCTCCCATCCCAAAAAGTTAGACAGTGTGCATACTGTGCCCCCTTTGCTAGATTAGTTTTATAGTTCTGTGTTTGTTTTTTAGTTTATACAAACAAAATGTGTTTTTTATTCAAGATGAATTGGGTATTTCTGATACCTTTTAGTTATATTGTGGAATATTTAGTTATATATTCTGGAATATGTGTTTTTAAAACAGACCTTCCCCTAACTTTCCCTAAAGTTTAGTTTATAGTTTTTGTACTCCCCCTCGAAATTTTTTTTACCTTACCCCCACATTCCTTCCACAGTACCCAGGCAAGGATGGCATCGGCCACGTTCCAGGTGAAGTCTTTTCCAATGCAGAGCGAGGTGAAATCTCATTGATGCTCTTGCAATGGACTGGAATGTCTTCTTGTGATTGTGCCTGTTCTACATTCTAAAAGACTCATCAATGGCGATGCCATGCGCAACCAAGCAAAAGAAGGGGGAAAGGGAATGATAATTCTAATTCTTTTCTTTACAGGTATGTTTCACCTACATAAGGTGTGTATGGAAGGGGGTTAAACAAAAACAGAAATCACACTGATAGGGAGGGAGGACGGAACACGGTGATCTCTAGGATTTATTATCATATGATTATGTGATCAGGAACCAATTCAGAAATCTTTTCATCCCTGTGCCGAGATGTCACTTGTCTAATGGCGGCTCAGGTATCAGATAATAAAAGCACCAGTAATTTCCATTACCTCTGTCTGGAAGCAGTTAAATGATATTTAGACCCAAGAACAATAAATGAATCATGCATAGATGTGATGTCTTCATTAGTTTATATTTCTCAGCAAGAATAATAGGAAATGCCTACAGACAGATTCAGAAATGCAGCATGCTTATCACTTCCTTAGAGCTAAAGACAAAAAAAGAAAAAAAAAATGCAAGTTTAATGTCCAGCCCTGGTGACAGCCATGGTTGCCTCCATAGGTACAGGAAATAAGACTTTGTAGGATATTCATGTGAAAATAATGAGAATGAAAAACTTTGTTGCTTTAGTATTTCAGTTTTGATTAAAACAATGAGATCCTGCATGTTCCAGCTCTATTGGGTATAGGATGACAACTGTTCCTGTCCGATCTGTCTCCCAGTTATTTTATGTGGGTAGCACAGTGGCTCGGTGGTTAACACTCCGGCCTTTGCAGCGCTGGGTCCCCGGTTCGAATCTCGGCTAGGACACTATCTGCATGGAGTTTGCAGGTTCTCCTGGTTTTCTCCAACATCCCAAAAACATGCAGGTTAATTGGCTTCTCCTCAAAATGACCTTAGACTGTAATAAAGACATATGACTATGGTAGGGACATTAGATTGTGAGATCCTTTGAGGAACTATGGAGTTTGTACAGCACTGTGTTTTATGATGGCGCTATATATATACTGCGTAATGTGTAATAATAATATTTCTGCGTTGTCACACAAGCTTCCGGTGGAGGCCATTATAACACACGTTGAGCAGGCATGGTCCCCTATTGTCACCATCAGCTAACCCAATGTCATGCAGCTATCACTGGAGTGCATGGAGACTGGAAATGGTAGCAAAGAATTAAAAGGGATCAAAGCAATTTGCAGGGCACTGGGCACCTAGACATTGGAATAAATAATCTCAAAATTCCAATTACAAAGTTGCTGATTTTTTGGAGTGACTTTTTCATCAGCAGCTCCTTTTCCTGATCACCCCATAGAAACTAGAAACACAGAAGCTGATCATTAGGTCCGATTTATTAAAGATCTCCAACATCAGAGAAGATAGACTATCATGGGAGAACCTGGCAGATTCCTGGAGCTGTTACCCCTCCAGGACACCTAGATGTGTGCCATGCTATGGCAAGAGGTCACCACCCTCCAATGGCTTTACTTCTACCTTGCTGGGTCTATGTTCAGACTGGCGGTGAGGTTGCGGTGCAGTTACCGCTTCCTCAGGTAAGACCATTCCTGTTACGTCTCACCTGTGTCTGCCCATAGAGAATGAATAGGGCTTGCTGTGAGCGGTTCATTATCGGCCACCGCCGGCTGCAAACCAGCACAATGCTGCCAGGAGCTGCTGTTCCCCATGCAAGCCTGAGTGTAGCCCAAAATTGTTTGATTTTATTTTACAAATTTGTTTTTTGCTCTCCATGTATAAACCTTTTATTTGTGTCCATCCAGGCGGGTCGCTGGCAGCCATGCAGGAGTTAATCGCTGGGTTTGAAAAGTTCAGCTTTGACCTGGAGAAGGATGTGGAAGGTCAGAGGGGATCCTTCATGCTGCCCTTCCAAGGCATGGACAGTGAGTATGACATACAGCCATATTGGAGTGTAATGGGTTAAAGGAGAGTCCGGCCTAACCGGTAATGCCGGATGCTCATTAAAAATGGATTGCAGACAATGGACAGGAAGATGAGGACCGTGGCAGTGCAATTATAGGTTGTGACATCTAAGCATTTTCATTTAGAGGATTTAAACATGCATGGAAATGATTGCAGAGATTGTGACTTCATATCATGAAAAGGTGACAACACATCACTGAATGTGATAATGCAGAGGAGTTGTCACTGCCCCACCCCTATCAGTGAAGAACACTCAAGATGCCCACCCTAAGCTGCCTTCATCCTATAAACCCACCCAATTCGTTCCCCTTCCTGACCATCAGTTTATAGATCCACTAGGATCAGGTCAGTTCCAATACAGCAGAGGAAAAAGCAGCACAAGGAGCCAATACGTTCATGGAATGTTGCTAGGAGGAGAGAGCAAAGTAAAATAGAGGTGAGGTTATCATTGTTCTGCTTCTTCTTTTACTCTCCATTCACTGGCAAGAATGACTTAGACTCAGCAGAAGTTAGTTTATTGATGCTGGCTATAAGAATGATCTCATCTAGTGGCAGAAAACAGTACTGCAGGGAACATTTCTAGCTAGAAGGTACATTTTGCAGCAATTTTCTTACCGTGCTGCTTAAAGTTAACTGTTTTTATGCATCTGCAGATCTAGCACTGCTTGTTGCAAGATGACAACACTGAACCATGGACTTGCAATTGGCAGCAGTAATGTCAGCCTGCTGTGCAAGCTACTTAAAATGAATTTACCAGCAGGTGACCATGCACTTTTATCCATTCATGTGCTTGCTTGTAGGGCCAGGAGTAGGTAAGTGCTTACTGCTGGGGAGAGAGGGCAGCTCAATAGCCCAATGAAGTAGCTCACAGTCATGTGACCTGTTTATAAATTGGGTCATAGTCCCCGATAGGGTGTCCCTGAATGTATAAATGCTGAAATCTTTTCCGTCTTCCTCCTGACACAGCTGGGAGATCTGATTGTTCTTGAAGGTTGCAGCAGAAATTGGATCTTCTCAGCTTCAGAGGTTTATCTTTTAGTGAGATGAATCAGTCCTCTGGGAATTCCGTCTTTCTTGTGTGATGAGAATCTCTCGTCTGTGTGCAGGCTCTATAATAACCCCCATCTTTCTCTTTTCATGACGCAGAGTCCGGGGCGGCAGTCTGTAACTTCTTCTACCGGGGATTATGCCGAAAAAGTAAGTGCACTTTTACTATGAATAAAATATCGAAGTCATCAGCTATTCCTCAAATAGGAGCTCCCCCTGCTGGTATTCTTAGGAAGGGGCCCTGCAAAGAAACAAGTAACAAGAGGCTACAGTCCTATATAGAAATGCTATAAAATATAAAAGACCGACTGATCATTTACTTTACCGAGTCAGGAACTCCATGAAGATCAGGTTGGCTAAGATACTTGGGCTGGTGAAGGAAGAGAGAAGAGGAAGACACAGGAGGTTGGTGGTGAATGGGGATTTCTTCTTTTAGTCTGGCTGGTAAAGGAAGAGAATGGAGGAAGTCACAGAAGGATCCTTCCTTTTTTTTTTTTTTTCACTAGTACTTTTTGTATTTGTTCCTGGAATGAAACAAGTGGGGTACTTTATTCCATTGCTTAAAATGTCCAATGACAGGTCTTGCCACCCCGTTGGGTTAGTGAAACTATAATGAAGGAAAGAGAAAGAAACGGGCTTTAGTAGCTAAGTAAGTTAATTATGTTTTTACAGCAGTTCAACTCATACAAATTGTACACACATTTCAAATGATATCTTCAATCTCTGATGTGGCCGAATAGAGTTCAGATATCAATGTTATACAACTTGTAGCTATTGTGTACCGCTGATGATTCGATAAATCGTTCTGGTTACTTTTACCCGACGCATTTCGCCTTGATAGGCTTTCTCAGGGGTAGATGTGGATTTCAAGGTATGTTCCAATTAAACAGATGCTTATACATGGTGTAAAACAAGAAAATACAAAGAAAATATATCATTAATTATAAAAACAGGGTATATAGAATGAAATAATAATACCCGACGCGTTTTGCCTTGAAAGGCTTCCTCGGGGGTAGATATAGATTTCAAGCCGTTAAGGTATGTTCCAATTAAACAGATGCTTATACATGGTGTAAAACAAGAAAATACAAAAAAAATATATCATTAATTATAATACCAGGGTATATAGAAATAAATAATAATACCCGACGCGTTTTGTCTTGTTAGGCTTCCTCAGGGGTAGATATGGATTTCAAGCAGTTAAGGTATGTTCCAATTAAACAGATGCTTATACATGGTGTAAAACAAGAAAATCCAAAGAAAATATATCATTATTATAATAGGGTATATAGAATTAAATAATAATACCCGACGCGTTTTGTCTTGTTAGGCTTCCTCAGGTGTACTTTACACCTTTTAACTGGATGATGCATATATTATTATGTACCTTACAAACAATATTTTGTACTATTATTGATATGCACACACATTTGTTTATATTTATTAAGCAAGATTATCTGTATACATATTTTTATTTCATTTTTTATACCGTTATTATCACTCATGATATATTTTCTTTGTATTTTGTGTTTTACACCATGTATAAGCACCTGTTTAGTTGGAACATACCCTAACCGCTTAAAATGCACATCTACCCCTGAGGAAGCCTATCAAGGCAAAACGCGTCGGGTAAACATAACCAGAACGATTTATCGAATTATTAGCGGTACGCGATAGCTGCAACTTGTATACCTTTGATATCTCAACTCTGAGATTGAAGATATCATATGAAATAATTGTATAATTATGTATGAATCCAACTGCTGTAAATACATATTAACCTACTTAGCCACTAAACCCCGTTTCCTTCTCTTTTCTAATTTGTTCCTGGAATGTTTTATGACCCCCAGCAAGGTGACGATGACTCCATAGATGGTGTGGGGTAGGCACTAGAGGTTAAATATGGACAAGTCTGCCATTCAAAAACCTTAGTGCTCTCTGATTGGCTGAGGAAAGGAATCTAGAGGTAAATGGGGAGACTTCTCCCCATTTAACCTCTAGTGCCGGTGATCGCACACTGAGCTGACCAATGAATGCAGCCGTGGCTGCATTCATTGATCAGCACAGCCATTGGGACTTTTTTTTTAAGGAAAATTCGATCTCGATTGGCAAATTTACAATTTCAGTAAGCGAGATTGGCAGAATTTGCCGCGAGATCAAGTTTAAAATTCTCGTTCACTCATCCCCAGTTATCACACAAAGTGCAAATTGTGGGATTCCATTTAGAAGATATCTCCCCACCTATTGTGTGTTACTGCCCCCACCTCCTAGATTGTAAGCTCTTCCGGGCAGAGTTCCCTCCTCCTCCTGTGTCACTGTCTGTATCTGTCTGTCATTTGCAACCTCTATTTAATATACAGCGCTGCGTAATATGTTGGCGCTATATAAATCCTGTTTATTATTATTATTATTAAGGGATAAGGTGCTCATCCATAGTTGTCTTCTCATTGCAGGTACTATGTGTCCATTCCGCCATCTGACCGGAGAGAAGACCGTGGTCTGCAAACACTGGCTGAGGGGTCTCTGCAAGAAGGGGGACCAGTGCGAGTTTCTGCACGAGTACGACATGGGCCGCATGCCTGAGTGCTACTTCTACTCCAAGTTTGGTGAGGACAATAGATGAGACTTAAATCTGAATATTTTCACAGTAGAGAAAGCTGTTTGCTACCATTCATTGATGGTACACTGATGAGCCAAAACCTTAAAACCTCCTGCCTAATATTGTATAGGCCCCCCTTGTGAGGCATGGACTCCACAAGAACTCTGAAAGTGGGACTTTTGTTACTTATATATAAAGGCTTTGTGTAATACTACATAGTGTCTGTACTTTACTATTCCACCTTCCCACTGCAAGGTTAGGAATACCTAGGAACAATACTTTTTTTAATTATTATTATTATTTTATTAATAAAAAACAGAATTTATAAAGCGCCAACATATTATGCAGCGCTGTACACTAAATAGGGGTAGCAAATGACAGACAGATACAGACAGTGACACAGGATAAGGAGAGGACCCTGCCCCAAAGAGCTTACAATCTAGGAGGTGGGGGAAGTCTCATACAATAGGAGGGGGATATGGAATGGTGGGGAAGTAGTGAGGGTTTTATATGACAAAAGAAGACGGGTAGGCAAGTTTGAAAAAATGGGTTTTGGGAATCTCTTGGGAATCTTTTTCAAAAGATCAGAAAGTAGGAGCAAGCTAAATAGGACGAGGAAGACCATTCCAGAGAGTCGGGGCAGCTGTAGAAAAATCTTGGAGCCGTGCATGTGATGAGGTTATGAGTGAGGAAGTCATTAGTGGGTCATTACTTTATTGTATTGCCATCCCAATATATTTTCCCTTGCTGTTGGTAAATATATTTAACTATAACTTGTAGGGATGAGTGAACACCTGTAAGTTCAGGTTCGCCGGGTTCGGATGAAAAGTTTGGCTCAAAGTTCGGGTACCCAAAACCGTAAAGTTTGGGTTTGCTCAACATGAATAACTTGTCATGTGATTGAAGTCTGCAATAGACATCTGACACTTTGTTGCCATGAACAACACTGCACTGTGTCCTTATTTACTATCCCAATCTACATTATCAACTTCTGAATTCCAGCAGCAGAACCAGAAATGTTAGCATTTTGCACATCTGTGGTCCTCTGCTGCTATCTAGTGGTGAATGTTGATAATGACAAGCAAGTGTTTCCTTTTCACCTTATTACCCCTAAGGGACCTTTTCACATAATGCAGAAAATCCCAATAACAAACATTTTATTGGGGATCAATAAGAAAGAGCCTCTAAAATTGGTGGTCATTGGAAAAAATCCCCTCTTGGATAGAATACCTTATTTATAGACACCTAAATAATCCAAAACTTTTCTAGAGCTGCCCCAACTCTCTGGAATGGTCTTCCTCGTCCTGTTCGGCTTGCTCCTACTTTCTGCTCATTTAAAAGAGAACTCAAAACACATTTTTTAAAACTTGCCTACCCATCTTCTTCTTCTTTTGAAACCGTCACTACTTCCCCCCACTACATATCTCCCCTCCTATTGTATGTTACTTCCCCCACCTTTTAGATTGTAAGCTCTTTGGGGCAGGGTCCTCTCCTCCTCCTGTGTCACTGTCTGTATTAGTGTTTCATTTGCAACCCTTATTAAATGTACAGTGCTGTGTAATATGTTGGTGCTATATAAATCCTGTTTAATAATAATTTAGTAATTATAATTATTATAGTCCTGCAGCTGGCTCCACCAGAAGCTGTTGGCACCAGAACTATTCAGGCATCATCAAAGGGGAGATTAATCAGCCACAGTTTGAGAAGCCCCCATAGTAAACCCTGGAGGAACCCCAAGGTTCCATAGAACTATTTGCATCTAACTGGGTCATTATTTTCTGTAAGGTGAATGCAGCAACAAGGACTGTCCATTCCTACACATCGACCCAGCATCAAAAATCAAGGACTGTCCGTGGTACGACCGAGGTTTCTGCAAACACGGTAATACTGTTTTGGTTTCTATCTTTTACACTGAAAGGTACAACATTGATTTAATTTACTGAAGTTTAGGCTGTTTATTGCTTTGCTTATTATTTATTGCTAACCAAGGTGAATAATCACCATGCAAGGGATACTGCACTTAGCATAGTGAATAATATTCCCTATAACTGACCGCTGGGATATAACATCTTTCACACATCTAAAGTCATGGTCATGTGACATTCCTGCCCTGATCCTTCTTTCTTCCATTGATTGCTTATTACATTCTTTAAATGTCCACATCATACAGACACTGAAACCTTCCTATTGTGGCTGCAGCGACAGGGAATGCAGCAATAATGTCAGTAAAAGGGGACAGGCGCAGGATCATCTCTAGAATTGTATCGGTGATCCTCTGCTTTAAATGGTGGATATCAGGTGAACATGAGGACTGAATAATCCCAGACATTTCTTTCCTTTCTCTGTCTCTTTCCTTCTTGCTCTTTCTTTCTCCCCTCTCTGTTTCTCACATTTCCCTCTTATCCCCTTCTATCTCTCATCTACTCTCTGTTTTCTCTTTTTCTATGTCTATTTCTCCTCACTCATTTTATTCTCTCTCTTCCCCACTCTTTCTCCCAGTATTGAATTTGATCGTTTCTCACCTCCTCCCAGGATCGCCCATTAACGCCCTGACTTGAAGGAATTTCCCATCACATTGTTTTTGTTTGGTATCAGAGTTCCAAGCAGCAGGTGATGCAGGAGAGAGAAATAAAGAGGATGAGGTGTTATTCATTTCTGTGTGCAAAAAAAAACTTCACCTGACTATGTCATCTCCTGGCAGTGGAAACCCGTTTTCGGATATTGCAATTTTTTGCATATATACAGTGGCCCCTTTAATAATAAGTATACTTGCCTCACTGCTGTAATGAAATATCTAATCAGCCAATCACATGGCAGCAAATCAATGCATTTAGACATGCAGACATCAATAACAAGGCCTGCTGAAGTTCAAACTGAACATCAGAATGGGGAAAAAAGGTGATTTAAATGACTTTTACCATGGCATGGTTGCTGACAAATGTTGCCTAAAAAGTGATTTAGGTTTTAAAATGTTTGTCAATCCTATAATTGTATTTGACAATTACAGTATTAAACAGATGCCACTGCAGCATGCAGGTGGCTTTGTTGAGTTACCAATCACAAGAAGGGGACCGAGAGCCGTCAGCTAAACAAAGCATTTCCTATTGGCTCTCAAGGGAAAGATAATTATGAAATATTGTCCACAAATTGAGTTACTTGCTAAAGTTTTTTTTCCTGTACATTTGTTGTCCTAGGACCGGTATGTAAACACAGACATACCCGCAGAGTCATGTGCACCAACTACATGGTTGGCTTCTGTCCAGAGGGCGTTCGGTGTAAATATGTACAGTAAGTAGAAGCAGATCTTGCTGCGTAAGATTTCATTACAGAAACTGCATTGTCTGGGACTTTAACTGGGGAAATTGCACAAAAATTGGTCAGATATAAATATATTCCAAGGTATGTGGGTGGGGGGGGTCATTGTACAGTTCTATATAACAATATTTGTAGCAGCATTAGATTCTACCAGAATTCCTAAAGTATATATAAAGCCCAAATTTATTGCATTGCATTGGAGAAATCTCCCTTCACTTCCTGTCCTGTAGACACCATATGAATAAAGTCTTTTAAAGAGAAGGAAATCTCCTCTTAAAGTGGACCATGCATTTTCTTCCGGGGCCCAACTCATAAAGCATTGGAAGGATTGGGCGTCGTGTCATTGGGAAGTGTTCAACACAAGCATATGACTTGGTGCCAGGTCCTGCTTTGCACATGTGCGAGATCAAGTTCCATGTGATCAGGGGCTGATCCAAAAAAGCAAATAACCTGGTGCCAGATTGTGTTCTTCATATGTGTGACACCAAGTGCTATGTGATCAGGGGATGTTCCAAAAAAGCAAATGACACCAAGTGATCAGGGATGTTTCACACAAAGAATCAACCTGGTGCCCTGCGCATGCGTGACATTAAGTGCCATGTGATCAGGAGTTCTCATAGGCAAATTACTTGCAGTCAAGTGATCAGGGGTATTTCACACAAGCAAATGACCCAGTGCCAGATTGGTTTCTGCACATGCAATCAGTTCAGGATCAATTGCTTGTATTAAAAACGAGTTTAATGCAAAACACTGAGAAAGAATGGCCGACAATGTTATCTGATGAACCCCAAAACCTCCTGGGATCTGTGATGAAAGTAATGCAGTAGCCTGCAAGATTCACTCTTGCAAGGAACCTGAAGTGGGCAACACACAAAGAAAAAGTTCAAAAGTATGTAAATGAATAAGCACATTTTATTATTTTAAAGTGACCAGCCATCTGATGCCAATCATCTTATGTCTGGCCTGGTTTAAATAGTTGCTCAACCGTGATCCCAACCTCTCCCATTTAGGTAATTAGGAAATGCTGGAGACCATTTTTTTTTTTTTGCTTGTGACAAATGCAGTCACTCGAGAAGGTGATCTTGTTCTTTGAAGATTTGCACCATTTTAATATTATTATTAATATTATTTGTATTATTATTATTAATAATAAACAGGATTTATATAGCGCAAACATATTACGCAGCGCTGTACATTAAATAGGGGTTGCAAATGACAGACTAATACAGACAGTGATACAAGAGGAGAGGACCCTTCCCAGAAGAGCTTACAATCTAGTAGGTGGGGGAATTTACACACATTAGAATGGGAGATATGTAGCATAACCTCAGCTGAGTGCAGATCTAGTTACCTGCGTGTGAGTGGGAAAGAGTCCTAAGTCTCTATGTTGGAGGATTGTCCTCTATTCTGGTGAAAAATCAAAATTTCGATTTTTCCACACTGGTGACCAGGAAAACAGAGAAAGCAAACAAGACAGCAGCAAAAACTAGACAAGCCCCTCCAAAATGGGATTTGGCTATAGATTAGTTTCAAGACTGAAATCTTTCACTTACAATCAACAAATCCAATGTACATTTTCTTCAAAATGTGTTTTTGCATGACAATATCTGGCAGAGGAAATACAATGAAGTTAGACAGAAAAGTTTGCATGTAAATCTGTTTAATGAATAATTGATTTTTGTTTCTTGCAGCCCTAAAGCTGATTTGGTCCTCTGCAGTCCTGACCACCCTAAGGTTGGTAACAATGGATAGAAATAAATTATGTTTCATTATAGATAGAAGTACTCTCAGGATGGGGATAGGTGGCAGGAAATAGTAGATTTCTGCACCATGTTTCCTAGCGGAGGCAGCAAGTGGCTGTGGTGGCACACATTGCCCAGGCATGCACTATCATGGAGCTGGTGCAGAGCAAAAAGTTCCATAAAATACTTTGTAATGCTGAAACTTTTATGGAATCAAGTGGAAATCCTCCATTCTTATGTTTTGCAGAATGCTACAGCCCCAATGAGGCTTTCGATGCCCTCCTTACCATGTGACCCCGATCCCGCTTCCAAGCATCATCATAACATGGCATTGGACCTCCCCCACCTATCACACCTGACAGTCATCAGCATGATGCAGGAACGATTCCGCAAGATGCAGGAGAACCCCTGCAGTGGCCTGAGGCCCCTGGAACAAGTCACATGTTTCAAGGTGAGAGCCCGCGGCACAACTTCTTAACTTGCAGCCAACACCAGAGGACTGTCCATGCTTATTACAGTCATTGGTTTTAACTCCTATAAAAACCATTGACATCCTGGAAAATGATATGAAAATTACCTATTTTGTAAATAGGTAATAGGTTTTGTTCCAGAAATATTTTGGGTAGAGGGTCTGGTCCCAGGTGGGCATCTTAGAATACATCTGTCCCATATCATTTTTTGTTATAAGATCCCCTATGGAACCCAGATAAGTAACCCCAGCCCTCTGCTCTAATATTACCCTTCAAGCAATAGGTTGACCCAGCCATCAGGAGTTGGTGAGGGCTTTCTAAGGAAGCAGAATCCAAGTGACACCTAGGTTTTTTAACCAGTGCACCCGGCAAGTAAATGATGGGTCCCCCTCCTAGTGAGCCACAAATTACTCCCTTGAGCAGTGTCATCTGGTTGCAAGTTTTCCCCGTCGATAGCCAGGAAACAAGTGATGCCACGGTAGGGGATGCCCATTGGATGCTGGCTGACAATGAATGAGGCAGGTCAGGTCATGATGGGAGTCCTTCCTAATGGGCACAGCAGGCATTTGGACCAGGCAACCCAGAACAGGGATATTGGAAACCCCTTATATTTGAGTTTGAGATCTGGGAAGAGCATGGAAACTCGGCACAGAAATCTCACCAATAGGAGGAGGAGTGTAACTCTCCAACATTTACCATTATTAAAATATCCTTAACATCCTGGACCCTTGAAAAAGTTTCACTTTTCTGTCTTATTTTGGGTTTTGCAGTGTGGCGAAAAGGGTCATTACGCCAACAAGTGCATCAAAAGTCGTTATTCCTTACTCTTAAGGAAATGAAGAGGTAGTTGAGAATTGGGCAGCTCCGTATCCATCATGCCTGCAAGACTTTTCTTGTCTTTTTGGGAGAAAAAGGCTACAGCATTTAAAAGGACAGTTACAAAGAGATGTCGGACCTTGGGACTAAGTGTGGATCACATTAGATTAAGCCCACCTCATCCATCTCCAGATGGAGCTCCAAAACCAGGAAAAACAAGGAACCTTCTAATCACAGATCACCTTATTTATAGTTCTTATCTGTTTAAATAATATGACCTATTTGCAAACCGATTTTTGTGTTTTATTGTGTGAATGTTTATTTTTTAAGTGCAGTTGTGATACTGTAAGTCTGAGTTATTAAAGTTCTTCAAGACTAGAAGGGACATACTATCATGAGAGAACCGGAGTGATTCAGCCAACTTGGAATAGATTTCTTAAAAATCAATCCTGGACCAGATCCATTCCAGGTTTGATGGGTCACCCTGGCTCTCCCATGAGTCATGGTATCAGACACAATAGTGTTCCATGGACAACTAGGATCTTATGGTCTAAGTATTCAGAGAAATGCTATAATGAACAGATTTGTGTGATTTAGATTTTGACACTTGTTAGATGTGGTGGCTGGCAGGCAGTTCAGCCCTTCTGTAACCACCTGCGTTAACCCTACCTTAGCTTGCCCTAAAGAAAAGCACTTATCTAACCCTGGGTTACCTTGGTTGCACATGCTTACCAAACCCTAGCTTACCCTAGTGGCACGTGCTTACCTAACCCAGCTTACCCAACCATAGCTTACCCTAGTGCCAAGTGCTTAACCCAGCTTACCCAACCCCAGAGGCAGGTGCTTACCCAACCCCAGCTTACGCTAGAGATAGGTGCTTCCCCAACCCTAGCCTACAATAAAGGCAATCACTTCCCAAACCCTAGCTTACCTTAAAGGCACACTCTTACCCAAACCTACATTACCCGAGAGGCAAGTGCTTACCCATGCCTAGCTTACCCTAAATGTATACACTTGCCTCCTGAAAATGCTTATGGTGCCAACTTACGTCTCATGCAGGTAAAATTTTTATTTTCAATATAATCATTACCTTTTAAACACCGGCTGAAATCACCATTCTGAAATGACTCGTAATGGAAGCTTCATTTACTTAAATGGACAAGTTGATCACTATATACGAGGCCCACTGACCTCCATTGCAGCCATGAACACCACATTTGTAAAGTGCCAATTCTGGTAAAAATGGCGATCAGGTTGTTTAAAACAAACACAGCTAATGTCCATCAGCTTTCACATGCCGACAATAATTGCATAATGTTTATTGGAACATCCACTTGTAGTCTCCATCAAGGAGTGCATGTGACAGGGTGACAACACTGTCACTGGACAACAGTTGTAACAAATCAACAGAATATTTTATTGAAAGTCACAGACTTTAAACAACTTTTTGAAGGTATATCAACACATTAACACTCACCTGAGATTTTAGGTATTAGAAGCAGAACAAAACCCTGGGGATATTCACCTGCCCCCATTCTGTTGCAGGTGCCACCATCTTCCTCATCTTTGCCATATTGATTGTCCAGGCCGGGATTAGGTAACTCCTGCGCATACATGCATGTGCAGCTCAGCAAATGTTGTCACCTGGATAGTGGTCAGGCAGGTATGAATACTTACTGAAGAAGGGATAGCGCCTGTCCCTTTCTGCAATAAGGACCTGCCAGATGAGAAAAGCTCAGGTGTCGAGAGAAAGATATTGCAACAAAAAAAGTGTTTTCAATCTCTTGGAGAGATTAATAGAGAGATAAATAAAACTTTATTTAGCAAATGGTCAAAAAACAGCAGCAAAAATTTTTGTTACACCAAAAACACTAAAAAACCTGAGGAACAACCAGTGAAAAATCAGGTTTCGGTAAGGGAAAGTCTCAGTAGCACTTGTAATGAATAAAGCGCAACAAGTGTCAAAGCCAGGTTATCAATGGGCCCTCCAGAATGAACGTACACCATGAAGGTCAAACCTTGATGTTTTTGTATTGCTTGTGACAGGATGGAAGATCGCATGTCTGGAAACCTTGGGCCTTTTTTATTAATGTTCCCCAAGATTGGAGAAGATAGAACCTGGGTGATCCAGCAAACCTGTAATAGATTTCTTAAAAATCATAAGCTCTTGGTGGAAATTGGTTTCGCTCCTGGGTCATATCATTTCCAGGTTTGCTGCTTCACCCAGGTTCTCCCATGATAGTCTATCTTCTCCAGTCTTGGAGAGCTTTAATAAATCAAGATGGATGGAAGGTCCTAATGGTATTTTCTCCAGCGATCCTGTCCTGAAAGAGAAAGGTGTAAAAACTGTATTTTACTGCAATCGGGGACATAAAAGCTATAAAGGCAAAAATTTACGGTCACCTGACCAATAAACCTACATAGCCAGATGAATATTTTTTTCTTAATGCATTCTTACTTATATGATGATAATTCCAGGTGTAGCTGAAGACACAGTAACTGGCAAGAATCATAGCTATGCCTCCTATGCCGCCCTTTCTCACATTGATGTATTTGTTGTAGTATTGGGTCCATGCTGCAAGAAACCATTAAACAATAAAATATTATTTTACTGATACATCAAGAAACACTCTTTTTCGGACTTACCTACCCGTCTTCTTCTGTCTCTTAAAACACTCACTACTACCCATTACTCCATATCTCCCCTCCTATTATGTGAGACTTCCCCCACCACCTAGATTGTAAGCTCTTCGGGGCAGGGTCCTCTTCTCCGTCTGTGTCACTGTCTGTAACTTTCTGTCATTTGCTACCCCTATCTTATGTACAGCGCTGTGTAATATGTTGGCGCTATATAAATCCTGTTTATTAATAATAATATTAATATTAATAAAAAGAGATATCACCCATCTCATCCTGAGATAAAAAATGCACCCAAGCCAAGGTTTCTCTTGCTGCAATACTTACCTTCTCCTCGCAGCTGTCCCCTGCAGTAATTCCTTTCTGCCACAAGATGTACTCAGTCTTCCTATGGATCATCATTCATGCAATTAGAATAAGTAATCATGGTTGGGACCGGACTCTTGGGCAACCCTTGGGCAGGATAAAAATGCAGTATGGTGCTGAATTCTCCGAAGATGGACCCAGGGTAATTTTTTTACCATTACCAATAGTATTTCTTTGGGAACTCGATATGCATTGGAGGATAACATTACACTGTGTAGGGTAGCAGAATACAAGGGGGGATAGAGTATATTATATGGGGTAACAGAATACAAGGGGGGGTAGAGTTATATTATATGGGGTAACAGAATACAAGGGGGGATAGAGTTATATCATATGGGGTAACAGAATACAAGGGGGGATAGAGTTATATCATATGGGGTAATAGAATACAATGGAGGATAGAGTTATATCATATGGGGTAATAGAATACAAAGAGGGAATAGAGTTATATCATTTGGGGTAATAGAATTATATCATATGGGGTAATAGAATACAAGGGGGATAGAGTTATATCATATGGGGTAATAGAATACAAGGGGGATAGAGTTATATCATATGGGGTA